>NW_006298965.1:1510570-1512457 GCF_000327345.1 Myotis davidii | reverse complement strand
GACACCTCCTCTGAGTCTCAGTGTGCTTTTCTCTTTCCTTCTAGTTGTAGAATTTCCACTCAGCCAGCGTTCCTGTAGTTCTGGATGATGTCTGTTTTGTCATTTCGTTGTATTTTTGAAGTTGTTGTGGGAGGCAGCAATTTCCGGTGTTTACCTATGCTGCCCTCTTGGTTTCTCTCTCAGAAGTACCATCACTTTTAAAGATCATGTCAAAAACCTACTTTTAAAGACCATGTTTATTTCTCCAAGGTCAAAAACTCAAGTTCAGGATTTGAAGTTTGAAAGTTGCCATGACTACCTTGGATACAAAATCTAGCACTTTCATTTCATCTGTTTGAGGTAAAATGCAGGGCGTGCGCAGTATTTTACTTAATTATTGTTGCTGGGATTTACCAGGTTCTAATTTTGAATTTTCCTCAGACCCTACAAATTTTGGTTTATGATTTGTAATCTGAAAGCTGCATATCAGCACAGCTATACAATAAAGTCTCATCTGAAATAAAGTATCAACAAAAATAAACACAATTGACTGATGGCCCCAAATAGTTTAATATATAGCCCATATATAGAATTTGAAACAATGCCTTTTTTGGGCACTTTTTTGACTATTTTTTTAAACCAGGAGTTTAACTCAAGAGGGAGGCAAATATACTATCAGGTTTAAAAACATGCTTCAAAAATACTTGTACTGGGACATAACGCTGAAGTTGAGAACACAGCAGAAGTCTCACCAAATGAAACCAGCTAATACAACGTTTTTGCTTTAATAAAAAACTACCACCCATCTTCTTGCTTGATATTATCAGTCTAGAAAATATTTCTGAGTAAACACATTTATTGGAGAGATGTGCTGGGGGGACTAAGTGGAAATGGAGGGGTAAAGGAAGGAGAGACTGAACAATTCAACGTGTCACTCTAAGTGGTATGTCTCTCTCATTTCTCAGTGCTCTGGGATACACTATGGTCCAGCTGAGATCAAAGTCCATCCCTTGGTCCATGTGTGTCTACTATCTTGGGCCCCTGGCTTGCTCGTCTTAATCCCCTACTGATAAAAGGCTACCACCACGCACCAAAGCTTCTGTTCCATTCTCAGGCTATCCACTCAAAATCTGGTCCAGCCTTGAGAATGTGGAGGTTCCCTAACACCTTTGGGATTTTCAAGATGCTGGGAAGGCGATGGAAAGATTAGAGATGCGGTTGAGTAGAGACTGAAGGTTACCTGGGACCAAACTATAATAACATAGAAAGACTTTTCCTCTCAGATGTGAACTAGGCACACCTCAGGGGAACACGTGAGCAGTGTGGCTACTTTGGCATTCCATTCAATCATAGAAACCCAAGTCTTGTCAACATGTGTGAGAGTCTCCCAGAGTCATTCTAGGGGTTTTTAATACCTAAGCAGGACCCTTTTTACTAGGGCTTGGAGACATCAGGCAAACCCTGTTCCCATGATCTCTTTCCCCTACTTGACAACTCCACTTTCTCCCAGCAAAGTCCCCAGAGAGCAGGTAGATGGCAAGTCCAGCCTATTCTATGGAAGATTTATAACCATTTAAAATCACTTTGGAGTTCATAGCTGTGTGGCTACTTGCACTCATGAATTTGCAATGCATGGAAAGGTGCTCAAGATGAAGGCTCTGTAAACCACTTATTTGGGGAATCAGTTCTGAGTCAAGGGACAACCATAGTTACAGCAATGACATTTCATAGAGCCAGACTTCCATGTGGGGTATACTATTATTATTATTTAAAATATATTTTATATTGCCCTGGCCAGTTTGGCTCAGTGGATAGAGCGCCGGCCTGAGGACTGAAGGGTCCCGGGTTCGATTCTGGTCAAGGGCACATGCTCAGGTTGCGGGCTCAACCCCCAGTGGGCTGGGGTTG
>NW_006298965.1:1454864-1510550 GCF_000327345.1 Myotis davidii | reverse complement strand
CCGCAACCAAGGTACATGCCCTAGACAGGAATCGAACCTGGGACCCTTCAGTCCACAGGCTGGTGCTCTATCCACTGAGCCAAACTGGTTAGGGCAGTGCGGTATATTATTACTGCTGTCACCAATCTCACAGATTTTATTTCAATTATTAGTACCTGATGTGCTCACAAAGTAACAAAACATAAGTTTAATCATTATGCCAGCACTCATATATTTAAATAACATCATCTTTAAAAGTGTGGACTCTGAGTTTTAAATAAATCCCAATAAAGTCGTTACTGCTCAAAAATTTGTTTTAAACTCTTCCTTGGGGATTATCCTCAGAGTTAATTAATTCATGCGCCTCATAAGAACCTTAACCTTATTACTTTTTCGTACCAACTGGTCTAATTTAATAACACAGTGAAAATGTTTGGAACAAATGACTTCATTATCTGGAACTGGCTGGGACTGGCATTTTCCTGTCCTTGCTTGCAAATGCCCCAGGCAACGGCAGGTAACTGGGTGAATGGGGAGCATTTTAGTGTCACAGTTTCTTAGTGTCACCGTTGCTCTCCGTAATTCTAGAGAATCTGGAGGTTCCTTAATAGTTTATGTGGCCAATGACTTTGAATAACAGTCACAGTGTAAGGAATATGGGGACAAAAAAAACCCTCAAAAAATTGTAAACACTTAAGGTCCAGGAGCCATAGCTTCTTTCTTTCTAATCCCTGGGCCCCTAAACCATCCACTCCCTGGGCCTCTTTCATTCTGTGCCTCTAACGGGTGCTCAGTAAGTACTCCCCACTCACTAGTAGGTGGAAACCTGCCTTTCTAGTTGTTTCCGCCAACTGAAATCTACATTTCTAACACGAGGGCCTCTGCTTTCCACCCTGGCTGGCTGGCTTACCACCTAAGTGAACAGGATTTCAGAACAGGCTCCGTTTTCTCAACCTGTCACATCGCGTTAGAGCAGTCAAACTGAACCCTTGCCTTGGGGTACGTCACTTTAAAAATGTCTGCAGCAATCACCCCACTCCACGCCCAGGATCATGCTTTTCGGATTTGATTTTTTAACCCGTTCTGAGGAATCATTTCTTTAGTTATTCTGGCTGTTCTATTTGTACACGAGGAGGTTACTTATTGAGAGTGAGACATAGGCCCAGAGGGTGGACCATAGCCCTCTGAGCACCAGCCTTTCTGGCTTTGCCTCTTACATGGGGTGTACAGCTTCTGAATTAACTGCAAACACCCAGGCCCTTTAATAATTTCCTCTTTTGCTGAACATTTATCTTCAGCCCCCCACCCCGTATATTTATTAAGGCATTTTGTTTATTTTAAATCAATAATTGTTATGATTTTACAAATACTCCCATTCCATTCATACAACTCCAAATTAGTACCCCTTTAAAAATATTCTGAAAAATATCAGATTTGGGGTCTGGTATATCTATATACTTTTTTCTTGTGTTAATGAAATATTAACCATTTCCTATGCCAGTATTTTCAGAGCTAGAGAGAAAAGGGGAGGAAATTCATAGCACGCGCGGTGGGAATTTTCATGCAAGCTTGCAAAGCAGGTGGTATTTGTCCTGGTGGACAGGTCAGCAGCCTCTGAAGGCTCAGTGTTAAGTGACCCCTCGACCCCTCGGACACCCCGCAGCTGGTAAGCAGCAGCGAGGAAGCAGGTTCTGCCGGGGTGGCTCCTTTGATTTTCATTTCTCAAATTCTCCTGTCATTTGAGGGAAGTTTTAGGAAACTCAGTTGCATGTTCAGAGCCTCTAGACCAGCGGTTCTCAACATGTGGGTCGCGACCCTTTGGGGGTCGAACGACCCTTTCACAGGGGTCGCTAAGACCATCGGAAAACACATATATAATTACATATTGTTTTTGTGATTAATCACTATGCTTTAATTATGTTCAATTTGTAACCATGAAATTGGGGGTCACCACAACGTGAGGAACTGTATTAAAGGGTCGCGGCATTAGGAAGGTTGAGAACCACTGATGGAAGAGATGATCATTACTGATTCCAGGAACGGAAATATTGGTCAAGTTTAAGAGAAAAAAAAAAAAAAAAGAGACAAAATCTGAAGGGCGGGAGGTATTGCAGGTTGTCTAGGTTGTTGACAAAGCCACAAAATAAGGGAAGTGAAAACAGCTCAAATCTGCAGGCAGTTTCCATACAAGCTGTTGGTCAGGTGCAGGAAGTATTTATATTTATTCCTATTTCTATTTCTCCCTCTCTTTCTTAGTAATAATAAAAAGAAAATTACCACTACTAGTACTACTACTACTATTATTATTATTATTATACATGTAGAAGGGTCATGGACCAAGGGAATGGGTGAGACAAGGCAAAGTGAAATCTCCGTGTCCTGATGTTTATTAACAAAGGAGGGTGAGGTGTCCCCATTGTGAGGTGGAGGGTAAACAGAGGAATAGTTTAAGGAAAGTCAGAAATAGAGATGAGGTCAGAAAGACAAACCGTCTTCCCTTTCATCCTCCATAGTACATGTGCACACTGCACAGACTCCTTGCACTGTGGGCCAGGCCCCACTGCACCAGAGAAATAATGCCAGAGCCACGGCTGGGAGAAACCCCTAATTTGCTCTCCTCGGAGAATAAACCTCAGAACTCCGCTTGGTTTACTGAGCCCCAGGCTCCTGGCAGGACCGTGCACATCGTTGTCACACCTCATCCCTGGGCGGGTGCGAGTGGAAATACAGATATTCCCACCTTTGAAAAGAAGAAAACCGCTTCAAGAAGTCCACAACTTTCATGTGGTGGGGCTAGGCCAGGCTTCCTGACATTGCTCTTTCTACTTCTTTATATTTCTTGTGGCTAGAAATCTCTGGTCTTTAATTTTTAAAGTTGAGATGAACTTTACACATTTAATTTCACAGTCCAATGACTTACAAATGCATAGGGCCACCCATGCCCCAGCCAGGACAGAGAACACTGTCCATTCAAATCCATGGTAGCTTCAAAGCAAGGATCACTGGACAAGTCAGGGAAAAGGGGGAAAGAAAGCCATATTCAGGGAAATAAAACTTGAGGCACGTGATACAACTGTGTCAGGTGCTTCTGCCAGGAGGGATGGGGAACCAGCTAGAGTGCTGATGTGCTAAGCCAGCTCCTCGTGGCCGTGCCACGCCTGTTCATGTTGGTGAGCTTCTCTGCCCCGCATGATGTGTTTATACAGACTCCTAGGAACACATGACAATTCAGAAAGGCATCCGTTTCCCTTCATTTTTACTTCAGCCCTGAAATTTATTATACTATTTAAAAAATATTTTTATTGATTTCAGAGAGGAAAGGAGAAGAAGAGAGAGACAGAAACATTAATGATGAGAGAGAATCATTGATCGGCTGCCTCCTGCATGCCCCCTACTGGGGATCAAGCCAGCAACCCAGGCATGTGCCCTGACCGGGAATCGAACTGGGACCTCCTGGTTCATAGGTCAACACTCAACCACTGAGCTACACCAGCCAGGCTGCGTTTTATTATACTATTAATGTCATACTACAAAGCTCCTGCTTGCAGTTGGCTAATTAGTCTCATAAATATCGAAAAAGGGCCTTAATCCCATCTTAAACTTTGCACAGCACAGCTCAATGTTCTCAACAGTAATGTTATAATTACACCATTTTCTCAGCAGCGTCACCCACACCCTATCATTACAGTCAAAGCTAAGGCTGTGTTTATGGTGCACTAAAGAGGATGGAATTGTTTCATTTTAAGTGATTCAGTTACCTCCTCTGTTAATAACAAAAATGCTTGGTAATGGAAAAGTCATGGTCTTAACATGCTTATCTGCACAATTTCAGATACCGATAAACCAAACAAGAAACCGAAAACCCCCGAGCCCCAATATGAGAATATATGGGAAACATGGGTCCCCGCCTGCTTACCACCACGATCTGATAATCTAGAATGGGCGAGTCAATGAAGACGAGTGTGCCGACGGCCACTGTGGGGTCTCAGCTATGTCCTCACTGGACTTGCCTTGCTGCAGGGCATCCCCGAGCACCTCAAGTCAGTTTGCAGGGATATTTTCTATCTAGGCTCTGAGCCTATAGGATAAGGTCTCATCCAAGTACAGAGAACTTCTGTCCTGCAGGACCATTCATTCCTTTAGGATGTATTTCATTCATATCCACCGTGGGCCAGTCCTCAGTGCCAAATACGCTGCAAGGGCCAAAGCAGAAATCTCTGTTCTCATGGAACTGAACTCTACTGTATTCTAGAACTGTGTTTTGCTTATTTACCTGGGCAAAGAAAAAGAATGCCTTTACTTTTACTATGAGGATTGTAGACTCATCTGTATTAGCTTGCATGCCAAAATCTCACCTAGTCAGTTGAAGATTGAAAGTCACGATTTCTGTTAACATGTGGGCATGAACCCAGTCTGGCAAAGAGAGGCATGGGGGGTGAGTGGAACATGCTGGGTTACATTTGCTGGGTTCATTGGTAATCAGCTGTGGGACAGTACCTGCCCACTCGTTGATACAGATGGGGTAGACAGGTAATTCATTTCTAGTGCACCTCTCGCTTGCTTGCCCAAAGCCTCTGGTTTAAAATGTTTCATAAAACCTTGACATCTTTGATTTCTCCTGCTCCATGAAACGTTAGTGGCAGGAGGAATAGAAGATACATTGAGGGGAGCCGTAAAGGATGACTTGGTGGGAAGACATATCTAGGCACATGCTTCATGGTTTTATTTTAGGAACTTTTCTCAAGTGTGTGCTTTTCTTTCTTCTTCTTTTAAGAGTAGGCCAAGTTATGAACCAATTTTCATAGTTTTCAGGCCAATGAACAGATGCATGCGGAGCAAATGATTCCCCTCTTTGTTTCTGGGACATCTGAGCACTGAGCCCAGGGCTCCTAGAAATCAGTCAGCAACACCAAGGGAACCGAATCTTCTCTGAAATAAAGTTCTGTTATTTTTGGTTACCATTTGGATTTCTTCTTACTTGTGAGCTTGAATAATTAGGCTTCCTGTCTGCTCTGAGCCTCGTAAGTCCCTGACCGGGGACATAGGTGAGTGGGAGGAAAGCAGGCCCTGTGGCGTGGACACGGACGGGGTGGGCATATGTCAAATGCTCTCTGTAGGCTTATAAATGGCAAGCCTTCAAGTTGTGGCTTCAAGAGCAAAGAACTAGAAAGTAGAAATAAGAAAAAGGTTCCATTGATAAAATTGCACCTAACTGGTTCCCTACCCTCTCTCTCTCTGGTCTGTGATTTAATCAAAAGCCTACTGGTTATATTACCTTGTTTCCTGTTTTAGGAGTGGTGAGAGGCTAATCCAACGGGACAAAATGCAAATTCTCTATGGTCACATTGTCTTGAAATCTACTGGGACACAGTAGTATTTACTATAATATGACTTCAGTTCTAGGAAATTGCTTGCACCAACAGTAGGCCTACAACAGAGCTTACTATGTGCAAGCTATCACACTAGCTGTGGTATCATCACAGTAGATAACAGTGGCAATGAAATCTTTAGCTCAGATATGGCCTAAGGCCATAGCCTGAAATTCTAGCCATGTCATTTACTTTTTGTTGCCACTAAAGACAAGATGTCTTTCAACATTAACCCTTTAGGCCTACACACTTCAGCACAACTCATTCAATGTCTATTTAGCCAGAACTCAAGCATTTTCTGGTTTTCCACAGCAGTTCTCCAACTGATGTGTTCTTATGGGGGTTTGCCCAACTTTTCAGAGATAGATCTTTGGTTACTAGTAAGGATAATTTCACTGCTCCACTGGGAATGTGAACTGTCTTTCCTTGGGGACAGGTTGACCATCTATTCATAAGGAATTACTCTATTTTTATTATTTGGAAATATTCACAAAAATAAAGAGCATGGTTTAATGAACCAGTCTATGTTCCTCACTTAGCTTCAACAATGATTAGCATTTGACTAATCTGTGTACTTCCCCTGTCTATTGTTTTCATCATCTTTCAAACATAGCTACCCACTTTTGTATCTCTAAAAGCTAAGGACTCTTCTCATTTAAAGAGAAAACAACCAATATCACACCTAACAAACTAATAATGATCCTACAATATCATCTAATGCCCACCCTGTGCTCAAATTTCCAAAACTATCTAAAAAATGTCTTTTGACAATGTATTTGTTTGAATCAGAAAGCAAACTAGGCCCTTACAATGTCTCTTAGGTCTGTTTAAATCTAGGACATTTCCTCTCCTTTTTATTACATCTTATTTTTTTTAAGATAATTTCCTTTAGTTTATTGCATTCCTAAAAAGTCATTTAAAATATTCCTCTATTCTTGTTATTTCCTATAAACTGGCAGTAAGACCTACAGGCTTAAATTTGACTTGGTTCAACACTTCTAGGGGATGCTGTTATGTCTTGTATCAGAGACATGTCACACAATGATAACATTGATCTGGGTTCAAAGTGTTATCAGCCTGGTGTACCCAGAACAGAGTACACCCTGCGTATTCTGTCACTCACTGATGATTTTACCTAACTCCATTATGTCCTTAGAGGTTCTAAAGTGGTGATTTCTTGAATCCTCCCACTTCATCTGCATTTTTTTTAATCTAGATCATGTCTAGGTAAAGGGAAAAAATAACAACAAAAATAAAGCAACTTTCCTTCACCAATTATTAGTTACCCTGAAATGCAACTCATACAAAAAATGCAAGGTAATTGCTTGATTTTATCCTTTAATGTATCAATTTTTAGACTCATGAGTAGATGTCCTAGTAACCTCCAAAGGTGACTATTTTTAAAAAAGTATCATTATGAACTCACTGATGCATCATGTCAATACCCTCTTTAAGGGCCTAGAATGATCAGAATAGCAATGGTGAAGTCATTTCTCCATTTTGAGTTATTCTGGGCTGTTTTCAAAGAAAAAGCACACTGTGTAATCTGGGCTACGATTCCCCTTCCACTTTCTTTTTATATCTGCTCTATCACCCTCATATTTTACTAGGCTCCCTTCAGCACAGTGGCTGAAGTAAAGACTAGAGACTAGGTGGCCTCTAAAATCCACGTTCACATGCACATCCTTGGAACTCTGTGGATATGTAACGGAGGATCTGTGCACACTCAGGGAAGGACCAGGACAAACGTCCCCAGTCTGAGTGTGTGAACACTGTGGTAGACTCACATGCCCCCACCCCTGAGCACTCACAACCACGGCGGCAGTAATAGGTACGCCCTTGAAAGGAAGTGCCCTGGTCCACTATTTTTAGGATGTGCTGTGGTTCCTTTCCTTTTCTTGGATATTCTAATGCACCCAGACATATTAGAGACTCTGAGTGGTTCTGCAATAAAGAAGCCTTTAACTTTGCGTGTTCCAGCATTGCCCAAGCGCTGGAGAAATGATGGCTATTATGTCAAGGGCAGAGTTCTTGGCAGAAGTTCGCAAAGAATTATACGTGGTGGGGCTATGAAAAAAGACATATGTGGTGGGTTCAATTGTATTCCCCAAAGACATATCTCAGTGGTAACCCCTGGTACCTCTGACTGTGACCTTAGTTGGAAAAGGTCTTTGCAGATGTAATTAAGGTAGGGTCTTAAGATGAGATTATCTTGTATTGGGGCTCTACATTCAGTGGTGAAGTCCTTGTAAGGAGCAGGCCGGTTTGACTCAGTGGATAGAGCGTTGGCCTGCGGACTGAAGCGTCTCAGGTTTGATTCCAGCCAGGGGCACGTACCTGGGTTGCGGGCTCGATCCCTGGTGAGGGGCATACAGGAGGCAGCCGATCGATGATTCTCTCTCATCATTGATATTTCTATCTCTCTCTCCCTCTTCCTTCCTCTCTGAAATCAGTAAATATATTTTTTTAAAAAAGGAGCAGGACAGGGGTTGTGCAGGCATCCTCTAGAGCAGTGGTTCTCAACTTGTGGGTCGCCAACCTGTGGGTTGCAACCCCTTTGGGGGTCAAATGACCCTTTCACAGGGGTTGCCTAAGACCATTGGAAAACACATATATAATTACATATTGTTTTTGTGATTAATCACTATGCTTTAATTATGTTCAACTTGTAACAATGACAATACATCCTGCATATCAGATATTTAGATTATGATTCATAACAGTAGCAAAATTACAGTTATGAAGTAGCAACGAAAATAATTTTATGGTTGGGGGTCACCACAACATGAGGAACTGTATTAAAGCGTCGCGGCATTAGGAAGGTTGAGAACCACTGCTCTAGAGTCTATGAGAATTTCATTTCCTTAAAAAAATCTACGACTAGCCAGTTTGGCTCAGTGGATAGAGCATCGGCCGGCAGGCTGAAGGGTCTTGGGTTCGATTCCGGTCAAGGGCATGTACCTCGGTTGCAGGCTCCTTGCCCTGGTTGGGGGCATGTGAGAGGCAGCCAATCTATGTGTCTCTCTCACATTGGTGTTTCTCTCCGTCTCTCCCTCTCCTTTCCACTCCCTAAAAATCAATGTGCTCCTCACAATGACCCTTAGGGATAGACGCTGCTGTCTCCATGCACAGATAGAGAACGGAAGCTCATGGCACATGGGCAGTGTGCTGGGTGTATATATGTGAAGCTCACACCGCCAGCTCCCTGGACTCCACACACAGTCCTCTGCACACGGCCTGTGCCACCGGCTGAACCCAATAACAGAGTTCCCATAGCCACTACTGTCTGGTAAGAACGAACACCTCCAACACTTCAGATGGGGCCTCTTGCCTGCTTTTCTCCAGGAGAAAGAAAGATGGTAGAAGAGAAAATGCATCTGTTGCTCTCAGAGTCAAGGAAATAGTTACATTACTCATCTGTGTCAGCCTTAGCGTTGGGGGCATGGCAAGTGCAAACACCAGGAAATCCATGCCCAGGGCTCTCTCTCCACGCCCTTCCTGCATTTGCTCTCATGTAATCCCAGACCTCACTAAGCTATTCGTTGAACAAATACGAAGCCCTCAGGTTGTGTAAGACCCTGTGGAAGTTGTGGGAGGGGGAGCAGAGCATATGAAGACGGGGAAGATCAGGCACTGCCTTCAAAGGAACCTACAATCTGAAAGGAAGCTACCACCGTACACAAGCCATTTCAGTTCAGTGCAAAAGACGCACAACTTGAACAGCTTTTGGAGTTCAGGAAAAGAGTTCCGTCACAGCAAGGATGCTGCCCAGGAGCTCCATTTCCTGCTAGGAGCTTTTCAGTGACAGGTGCACACAACCGTCTGTGCTGACAACGCCAGCACAGGTGGCCTCGCCTGCAAATATTTGCTTTCCCATTAATCCAATTTGGAGAGGCAAAAGCAAAGACGTAAAGGCTGCTTCTCCATGTCAGATGGAGACCAGAAGACAACTGCAGCTGTACAGACAGGCCTGCCGCCTGAGAACCCCGAGGAGTCATGAAGGCCGTTCGTGGGAATGGAAACATCTACCGTGATGCTGTGAGATTGCAAGCTGAAGAGCTTTTGGCAGTGCAGTTTCCTAACGGGACAGTCTGTCTTTATCCCTCAGCATGAATGCAGTTTATGAAAACCCTACAAATCTGCAGCGTTCAGCTTGCCCTCATATGGAGCGTGTGTTACACCCACTACTCTTTGTAAGACAATCACGTGACAACTGCAGATCACTGCCCACCCCACTCATCACCACACGTTTACAGAGGCTCAGCTTTCACTGGATGGACTACATTGAATAATAATAACAATAATAACAATAATAAACAAGCTTGTTAATTTTACTGTACAATATAGGAGCTTACTGTGAGTAAATTGTACAGTGAATCCTGTATTCTCAATACTGTCAGCTACCAAACTGAAGATAATTTTCTGCAGGAGACCAATACAAGCATGATCACTAGCTCCATAAACTGATTCATTACAGAAATAAGCATTTTCCTGTTTATAACAGGGGTTGGCATACTTTTTCTTAAAGGGCAAGATAGTAAACATGTTCAGCTTGCAGATGTATAGTCTGTTTCAGCTACTCAACTCGGCCATTATGGCCCCAAAACAGCAGCAGGCAATCTGACAAACAGGCAGGGCTGTGCTGCAATAAAGCTTTATTTACAAAAACAAACATCTGGTCTGGGGAACACAGTTTGCTAACCCCTGGTTTAAATAGTTGTTGATCTTCAAAAACTTAGCTTATTTCATATCATATATCATGAATTACATGTAAATTAATTTCTTCCTAATCCTATCTTTTTAAAAGCCCTTTGGAAGTTGTATACCCTCTTTTCTAAGCGATACATTCTTTATTGAGTAATTAATCACTTCTTGAGTTTTTTCTGGTTGAAATATATATTATCTCACATGTGTGCCATGAGGCACACTATTACTTGAACTACCACTACCTGGTGCCTGTGTTTGATTCCCATAAATCTTTTTTTAAATGTGATGTATAATAGCCTGCTTTCCCAGTATATGCAGGTTAATTTGCAGGGCACCTAAACAATGCATTCAGGTTTTGTGTCCTCAGGGCAAAAGCGCTCATTATCTGAAAGCTGTTCGCCACCATGAGGAGCTGGTGTGGAGCGAGGCCCTTCTGGACTGACAGGTCAGGGCCCCGTCTTCGGAGAGGCGTCTGTGTGCGGAAGCCAGGGCTCTCTGGAGAGCAGTGGCGACCCGCTGGTTTGAGGCTGCAGAGCTCAGCACACCAGAAGGCCTCGGGCCAGAGGAACTCAAAGGTCACAACCAACTTGGGGACGCTTCCACTTCTAGGAGCCACTAATGAGTGTTCGCCACCCACTGAGGTCACCCCGGGTGAAAGAATGTTTGTCTTGGATCTCATCCTTGAAAACTGTGTGTCACGCCTTGGAAGAGAAACCGCACCAGGAATTGGTATATGGAGAACACACAGGCCCACTGGAATTTTTAGGGAGATGCTTAATCATCCTTCTCAGACTAAAAAAATAATAATAATAATTAAAGCTAAGATCAAGGCTTTTCGAGGCCTATGCCCATAGATCTCTAGTGATTTTCTTACTGTTTGGTTTCCAGAAGAAATAGAAGACCTTGAGGTCTGTTTACAACCAGAAAGGACCTGCAGGTACTTGAGGAGGCTGACCTTGAGCTGTGAGCTCATGGACATGGGCCTAAGCACACAGAAGATCAGGTCTCTTGTAAACTAAGTGGTCACTATCTACTTCCCTCTGATGACAGCTCAGCAGGTTGCTGGGAACTGGAGGAGGAAAAGTTAAGACCCAATATTTATCTTATAAGGAATCTTCTCTCCCACAATGACATGTGCAAGCAGGGCCGTGTGTAAGGAAGCACAGACACTGGAAATGCCGCAGGTGTTCTCTGGAAAATGTCACTGCCAAGTCCATATTTTAAGACAACTGAACACTCTTGTCTGAATTACCAACAGTATGCATTATCCATGCTTCACTTTGCAAGCTTTGCACTGCCGGTATCCTCTTTACACACTTCCTGGTCTGGTCAGTTAGAGACTCAGGAAAGCTGTTCTCTCTATACCTCCGTTCCTTCCTGTATAAAGCGCATAATTCTATCTGCCTCCTGCTACTTCAGAGACGCGTGGAAGGGGGATAAACAGTATCTGTAGGATGTGGGGCATTATCTGGGGATTAGTGCTGCTTGTGACTCAGGAAGGGCTGCCCCAGTGTGGGTGCAAGAGAGAGCCAACAGAAACACTGCCTCCTTAGAAGGGTCATAGCGTCTGGGCTTACTGACTGCATCCTGTGGAATTGTTTATAAACAGTGGACTGTCAAGAATTCAATGTCAGCCTCAGTGTCAGCGTGGCTCTCTAATGCAGGTCAAAGCTCAAGTTCTCTGCAACAAATACATGCTGCACATTCCCGCGAAGATGCCATCCCTGCACAGACACGCTTCTCTTTTGTGCTTATTTTAGCTGTGTTGTCAGCTAACGAGATCCTTAAGGTTGAAACATCTGATGAAAAAGAATGCTTCAAGCTGAGCGATCCTCTGGCTCTTCTGGAGGCAGCGATGGGTCACAGGCAGGCGTGGGGCAGCTGAAGTACCAACGGGATGCCATAGTGATGACAACAGAGACGTCCTGTGACACGTCCCAAGACCAGACCATGACGCCAGTGCCGTGACCTGAAGCTAAGGTTCGTAGAGGGCTTGTGGGAGAGACTGTATTTTTAGCAATAGGCAAGCGAAGTTTCTCCGCCCGTATCTGGGCCCCTCTCTTTCATAAAGGCCGGCTGAAGGGCATGGAGGTACTCCATGGTAGCTGGAAAATGGTTAAGATATTGGGGGAAACATGGCTTCTATTCTTTTTTGCATATTTTTTGTGTAGGCTACAAGGATGTATAAGATACAACCCCTATTCTTACAGACGACAGCACAGTGTATTAAGAAGGAAGAGAGGGCACACACAACTCTCCATTAGGTTGAGACAAATGACAGTGATACTAAGATGCAAAATAGAGTCAAGACGGGAAATTTCATATTCAATTCTAATACTTGTTGGAATAAAATCAAAGCCATGAGAGGAGAACACAAATAAACACCCCAGGGCCAGACACTATTCTCATTACTTTAAACATATCAACACTTGTCATTTCATAATGACTGTATGAGTTAGGCACTATTAGCATCCCTATTTTACAGATAACAAGCAGAACAGAGCAGAACCCAGGTGCAGAGAGGTTGTGAAGCTCAGGGGAGATCCCACAGCGTGCTGGGAGCATCTGGGACTAACCCGGCTGGCCTGCCCGGGGCTGCGCTCCCCTTGAGCTGTGTGCACTTTCCCCGGGAGCGAGAAAGAAGGGCTGACGACTCTCTTTTGTGCAGGGAGGTGAGTGCTGTGTGATACACCACACAGGAAGGATAATTAGCTAGTATTCTTGCTTATCACAAAGAACATTAACAGATGCCAAATGACTGGCAGGAGTTTCTTCACCACATCCGCCACTCCACAACCTGTAGCTGCACAAGGCTCAATGCTCAGCTCCTCGGACCCCATGATGTGAGGAAGACAATGGTTTGGGGAATCGCTGCAGCTCTGGGGGAGTCTGTAGGGCAATGCATTATGTTTGTGTGCGGGGAGGGTTCCAATGCGGGATGGAGCATGCACCTTCAGCAAAACATTTTTCACGAATTCCTTCTCACTTCCTTCCGGAAAGTAAGCGGAGTGAAAAGTGTGGAATATACCAGCTGGGAAAACCCAGACCTAACTAAACAGCCACCCCTCTCAACCCCTCACGTTAATGAGGGAGGAGACTGACTCCTCAGACACTCTAACTTGCGGGGGTGTTGTACAGTTTGTGTTCTGGCACAATTGACAAGCCCATTAGAGAAATGAAGAAGTAACCTCATAGAGAAGTTGACAGAGACATTCTGACAAAGAATCTTTTAGTTTTCCTGTGCAATTCCAGTCATTCATCCAGTTACTGTATCCCAAATAAAAACAGGGAAAGGACAGTAGCTTGAATTAGCAGGGGTGTGGAACGTCCGGCCCGCGGGCCATATAAAGCCCTTGAAATCATTTGGTCTGGCCCTGCCAAGGCAGTAGGGATGAGTTAATTGAATGTCTGAGCAAATATAGCAGGCTAATTTTTAAGTTGATAATTCTGTATGGCCCGTGAATGATGTTATAAATATCCAAATAACACTTGGCAAAAAAAAGGTTCCCCACCCCTGAATTATAGTAAAGCATAGATAATACTGCTGAAGGAGGAAAAAGGACTACAATTCTTACTTGTCAGTGGGCCAGGATTAACTATTTGTAGACTCTGGGATGCTCTGTTGAGGAAAGCTGGTATGGCTGCAACAGAAAGAGAAGAAAACCATTAGCCATCTCTCCAAAATGGTCTCAGGTGACCCTGTTTCCATCTCACTTTCAAATGACAAAAGGTGAGATGGGCCAACCTCACAATCATCTTTTTCTTTTTTAAAAAAATTAAAATTAGCCCTAACCGGTTTGGCTCAGTGGATGGGGCGTCGGCCTGTGGACTCAAGGGTGCCAGGTTCGATCCGGTCAAGGGCATGTACCTTGGTTGCGGGCACATTCATAGTGGGGAGTGTGCAGGAGGCAGCTGATTGATGTTTCTCTCTCATCAGTGTTTCTAACTCTCTATCCCTCTCCCTTCCTCTCTGTAAAAAAATCAATAAAATGTATTTTTTTAAAAATTAAAATGACACCTGCTTTCTAAGAAGCCCCCATCAGTACCAGAGCAAATGGAAACATTCTGCTCGTAGTCCCCTCTAGACCCACAGGAACAATGAAAGAAATCTTCCTGTATCATCTGAGTCTTGCTTATGGAAAGAAAGCATATCAATTCTTACATTTTTAAAAAAGTTCCTTCAAAAAACCCTTTTCTTAGCCATAAACACGTGAGTGATCCTGGGAGCAGGGAAGGAATGAGGGGAAGCAAAAGTTGGACGAGAGACACTGAACTTTATGATGTGAGATGGGCAGTGAGTCATCTATTATATAAGCAGCTATAATTTTATTGATACTAGTATTAGGTTGCACTCAAAACAGGAAAAATGGAAAATGATCAGGGCGGTTGTCACCGGACTGCTGAACTGGGCTGCTTTGTAAGCATCGCGGCTATAAAGTACGCAACTGCTACCTGGCGAGGAAGGGGGTTCCCCACCCCGATCACGTTATCTGAGGGCGATTCTTAGAGAGGCAATGGGGTCCAGGCCCCCAACGAACACGGAGCTTTAATCACAGCAGGGAAATGACGTGCTTTGGGCCTCAATAGAAACCAACAGTAACAATGCTAAGAAATCTTTCTCTAATACGAAAAAAGGAAGTAGAAGAAAATGAAGATGCGTGGGCAGTGAGCAAACCCACTCCCATTCCCCCCTTGAATTTCAGCGCTGGGAGAACACTGCCCACCTGCCCTGGTCCATGTTTCAACCTGCTTTTTCACACCTCCCCACTGAGCTCAGCAGGCTTGGAGTTCATAATATAGAACCTCACGGATGACATTAAGATCCTTGCTCAGCTGGCATGACTCAGTGGTTGAGCGTTGACCTATGAACCAGGAGGTCGTGGTTAGATTCCTGGTCAGGGCACATGCCTGGGTTGAAGGCTCAATCCCCAATATGGGGTGTGCAGGAGGCAGCTGATCAATGACCCTCTCATCATTGATGTTTCTATCTCTCTTTTCATCTCTGAAATCTATAAAAATATATTTAAATAAAAGATCCTTTTGTTCAACACCATAGCACTCTAAGCCTTGTAGGTTTCTTCAGTCTGGGCACATCAGTGAGAGTACGTTCCCAAGTCACGTTAAGCTTTGTGGGCTTGGGTGAATTAACATTTTAAGTTCTGTAGTACTATCAGTCCTGGAAGTGTTTCTTTTTATTCTCTCTCAATATTTTACTAGTAGCGTCATATGTAGAAGCTCATTTACTCCCAAATGCAATAATGGATTATGACAAAAAGATAATAAACTACCCCCTGCTTTTAACGTGACCAGAAAGGGAAATTATATCTTAGGACAAGTCCACTCACGACTTTGGTACCCCAAGTTTAGTATGACCATCATCTAGAACCCACCCCCACCCCAACTCCTTGCTAACAGTGGAGAACACTTTTATTACCCCTTGGGCACTAGAACATAAAATATTTTTGGTCAAGGTTTGGCAACGGTAGACAACTTGCAACCATGAGTGGCCTGTATCACTGACAACTATGCGCTCCTTGAGAAAGTTCCGACGGCTCAAAGGAAGAGGAAAATTAAGTCAATCGTGGCATGGCACACAAGCCCATGTGTCATTTTGGTCAGAGTTATTCAGCAAGGGTGTCTCAGTTTTCAGCTGGAAACGGAGAAAACGAGCAGACACCAGTTTCCAGGCTCGGATCAGCGGTCCGGCTGACAGATTTCTCCAGAATGGTGCCTGAAAT
This sequence comes from Myotis davidii, assembly GCF_000327345.1. Lineage (NCBI taxonomy): Eukaryota > Metazoa > Chordata > Mammalia > Chiroptera > Vespertilionidae > Myotis > Myotis davidii. Next base: position 1,494,757 of record NW_006298965.1, on the reverse strand, counting down.
GGAATGTGGGGGTCAGTTATGAGGCCCCGAGGGAGCGCGCAGAGCCAAGCCTCAGGCCTGGAAATGCTTGGGGAGCCGGCCGCTGGGCCCCTCGCGAGCCAGGAGTCTGCTTTCCTTGCAGACAGACATCTGGTGCGCTCCCCTTCTTGGTGTCGGTATTTGGTAACATTTTCATGAAGCAAAAATTCTCACTCAGCTAACACCCTGCACAATATGTGCCGAATAAAAACATAAAAGGAGCAGATGACTCCTGGGGAAGGAGCACAGACCCAGGCCAGCAGCGGGAAGGTACTGGTTACCAAAGTAAAGCATAATAAACACTATTGTGCCATCTTAGCGATGGAGGTGTCGCGCCCAGCTGTCAGTTTTAGTGAGTGTCAACACTGTCCTTAATATCTAGAAAGGCTGGGCAGTGCGGGAGACACTAACCAGGGGTGACAATAAACCGAAGATCCTGACTCCAATCCATTACAGAGGGGCTCTGACATGTGGGTGCTATAAATGAGATGGCTACAGCCCCTGGCCGCCGGGAGCCCAGTTTCTGGGCAGGGAACTTTAAAGGAAGGAGTGGTCCTGGACAAGCTTGAGATAAACAGGCAGTGAAGAGGAAGAGAAAGGGAAGTTGGAGCCCAGGGAAGCACTGCACAAACAGAAGACGTGAGACGGCCTGGGTGTGCGAGGGGCTTTGATCTGTTGCAGGGAGTGGAGTACAGCTGATCTGGGATGTGTGGAGTGGGGAGAAGTCAGGGTAGTGGCGGAGCCATAACAGCGGCAACGACAATGAAAATGACAAGACTCTCTAACATTTACTAAGCACTTACTATTTTGTCTAGCTAGTATTCTGCAGGTGCTAACTGATTAAACCTTACATGTAGACACTGTTACTGTCCCCATATTACAGATAGACACACCAAGGTCCAGATATGTGCCATAGTCAGGAAGTGGAGTACAAGGTTGGACATAACTTCTTTTCATTAAGGACAAGAGCAGAGGTGTCAACACCAGGCGGTGGGCAGTGAGCTGGCCTCTGTGCCACGTGACAGCAGGGGCCCAGCGTCATCACAGCCGTGCTCAGAGGAGCGCCAGAATCGCAGGCTGGCTGAGCTGACATCAATACGAGGTAGGCCAGTCAGGAGCATAGGACTGAGACCAGAAGACCAGAGTACTGGAAGGTCAGGCTGAGGTGTGGGGAGGACAGAAGGGTCTCTCCCTTTATAATGTGGTTTTAGATGTTCTTAATACCTGAGAATTCATTCATTAAAGCAACAGAGCCAGAGTGATTTAACAGTCCAAAGCTCAGATGGTGACTCACAGGTGGTGCGCTGGACCTGGTACCTCTTTCCAATCGTTCAGTGATGTCACGCCATTAACTTGAAATCAGCCATAGTGGGAATATTTACGCCATGATAATTGGCAAATGCTACAAATCAAGGCTCTCCGCCACTGAAGCCTGTGGAAATTCCACCTGCCCTTCAAGATCAGTTTGGGTGTCTTCTCCTCCATGAAGTATTTTTTATATTCTCCCAGTTGAAATCCATCTCTCTATCTTTGTGCTTTCAGAACACTTTTTCTTAATACCTGGACCCGGGCACATAGGATTCCTTGCCTAGTACCTTAGTTATCTGACTTGCCCAATGAATGATAAACTTGAAGTTGGAAGACAAAGACCATGTCTCATTCTACTTTGGATCCACCATAGTATTAGCCCAGTCCCTTAAATATATGCTAAATGAATGCTAAATGCATATTCATAAAATTACTGAGTATCTCACTAGGAAGTCTTTCAGGAAGAGCTATGAGGCATCATGATTTTACTTATATAATTATTTTAAATTTATCATTTTGTGGTCTTTGGAGTCTCAACTTGCACAAAAGAAGATTCTAAAGTGCATCATCAGCTCCATGACAAGTGTTCTCCTGGGACATTGATGCTCAAACTTGAGGCAAAGACAGCATATTTTACCACATTTTCATGGTAGTTGGCCCCTTAAAAGTGTTTGGTGAAGGAAAGAAACAATGAAAATAAGATTGTTTCATTTCCTTACCCACTTCCTGTCACTCAGAAGGATGCATTTGCCTGGATCTGATCACAGCAGAGAGCCACCTTGTTGATTTCAAGGTATACCAACCACCCTTGTCGCCACATACTGGGCTGAGACTGGTAGTAGTGACTTGTAAGTCCTGCGAATTGGTTGCTTTGGCCAATTCATGAGTCTCCGTGCTGAGACCAGGCAGTGTTTCAGAAGCATGGCGTGTCCAATATATGCTAAGAAAGCATACGCTTTGCCAGAGGTTTGGAGGTGTGTTTTCCCCTCCCGGGGCAAAGGCATCTTCTACAAACAGGTTGGTCTAGGCTCCTGCCACTCAGCCTCGCGTTTCTTTCCAAGCTCCACTCATCAGTTCTCATGTAATGTTTCTTGAACAAAATCCTGTTCTCTCAGTCGGTAGGTATCTGAGAGGTAGAGAAAGTGGCCATCAGTCGAAGACGCAATGTGTGAGCAGCTCCGATGTGGCAGACGCTGTCCTAGATGCCAGGAACACAGAGGTGAAGAGAGGCCTTTCTGGGCCCACGTTCTGGGGTGTGTGCGGGCACCGTCAACAGAGAAGCAAACAGGCAGCGCCAGTAGCAGAGTGGAGCAGTAAGATGTGGGTGAGTGGTTACTGTGGCCCTGCATGCAGAAGGGAAAATACAGGCCCAAAGGTGGGCCTGAGGAATAAGCAGGAGGCTAGTGTCGCAGGAGCGGAGCAGGGAAGGGGACAGGCAAAGGAGCTGAGATTGCAGAGGGCCAGGGCCAGGCCTGGCACAGTTCATCAGGCCAGGGATAGGCCCTGTGGAGTGTTTACCACGCCAGCTTCCGTGAAAGGGACCCTATTGAGTTGCAGCTGCTATTGCTGCCAGACCTGTCTCATTGCAGCGTGTCCGTCCCACTTGAATCCTTCACTGTGATCAATAGTTGGGAACTGGGAGGTGTTGGCACTGGGTCAGGAGGCTGTCTGGTGTATGGTTTTAATTCACTCATTACCTTGATTCCACTGTAGTTGGTCTAGGTCATAGACACAACCCAGAGGGCCATTTGTTGATTAAAGACATGTATTGAGCACCCATTATGTGCAAGGCACTACACTAGACACTGGGATATGGTGGTGAACGGACTAACATAGGCCCCAAAGGCTCACTGCTCTCTATTCCCCTAAACGGACCCTCTGCCCCAGACCAATGTGTCTGCGAGCCATCGGACACATTCCCGATTCTAGGTCTCTCTGCTCACCTATATTATTCTCTTTGCTGTCTCCAGAATGGGGAGAAGACCAGAGGTTAATTTCGCCTATAGAGTGGGAATAACAGTTCAGAAAATAAAATAATGTACATGCAGTGCTTAACAGCATGGTTGACACACAGTATATATATATATATATATATATACACACACTTTTTATTGTTGATGGTATTATAGATATCTCCCCTTTCCCCCCTTATCCTCCTGCTCCCAACCCTTACCCCCCTACCCCCAATGTCTTCACTACCCTATTGCTCTTGTCCATGGGCTGATGCATAGTGTTTATGCTCACAATGGCTTCTCAATTAGTGGCATTTATTATATCTGCCACTCGGCTTATAGTTACTGATGTCCTACGCTGTATTTTGCACTATTTAGTGTTTACTTTCTTGCCCCCACAATTAGATTATAAATTCCTTAAATGTAGGAACCATATTTTAATCTTTTTAAACCTGCACACAGTAGGCCCTTAATAAATATCTATAGAACGATGGCTAATCTGGCCTTTCAGACCAATGGCCTCTTCTTTGGATTAGTTCCTATCTATGAGTTAACCAAGAGTCTCAGTGGAAGGTTATGTGTAATTACAGATGTATTTGTCACATCTGTATGTAATAAGAGAAAAAAGAGGACTTTCACACAGCTTCTCTCAGATACTTGACTCACAGTTTTTAGATTCACTTTCTGAAGGCCAGTTTTGGAAAGAAGTAGTTGAAACTCTGCTTTGTGGCTGGCGTGGGACCAGCTCCAGAAGTTATTCTGCAGTGGAAAATGGAAGCTCTACCCAAAGTGAATGGAGATGGATAAGGTGACAAGCCACCATAGGCACATACCTTGGCAGCAAGGTACCCGGTGCTTATTTTTTTAAACTTTGTCCTTTGCGTTGGGCCTTCTGTAGTTTTTGGCTCCAGTGAGAAGAAACCTTTATGGATGCCGAGGCTTAACTCTAACTCTGCGTTCTGCGTTTCCAAAATGTACAATTAAAAGTACAGTCAAAACAGTCAATCAAATCACACAACATCCATTTAAAGTAGAAAATTATACCAGGTGTGAAAAAAAACATATGACATCTTTCAGTATGTTTAAACTGAAAAGGAGCTATATTTCTTTGTAGCTAGAGGGCAGGCGAAGTCTCCCAGTCTAGAATATAGGTTTTGCTTCCTGGCTTGAATTACATTTACTGGGATGATGATATGACATAAAGAAAAAAATCACAAGCCTTATTGACAATCCATATGTGGCCACGGCGCTGGCACAGATGCCCGGGACAGTGAGTCTTTGTGTCGGCCTAGAGAGGCACCCTGCCCATAGGCTTTCTGGCGGGATGGGGACACTGTATGGCTTTAAGTGTTCCCTGATCGAATGTGGGAAAAGCAGCAGCCAGCCAAGTTCTGAACAGAGTTTTTATTGTGCGGAGGCCAGGAGGTGAGGGGGAGGGAGAGGGACAGGGCTCCCACACAACTCTGCCCTGCTCTGCTTTCTGGTAGATGTACGTTTAAAAGGCCAGAAAGGACACCTCTGGGGCAAAGGAAGATACCTATGAGACTTTACACAGTTCAGGTTTAGGATCTGCAGTAAATGTGACTGATATTTAATTGGTATTAATTTATTTACATGTGTATTTACATTTAATGAACTTCCTAGTATCCGCTAAATGCAACTGAAGAGCAAGCAAACTAATAGGTGTGACCATTTAGATCTCAACGGAGTCTGGTCTGCCATGAGCCCTGCCCTGAACTAGAACTCTGAATGGCCTGGGTGGGTCTAGAGGAGGAGCGTGCAGGGGAAAGGGATCTATAGAGGTCAGGAATTGTAGGGCCACCAACATCATTCCAAAAGAAAACCACAATAGGTTCTGCGTAATTGGACATTTCTCTTCCTCAAGAATAACATTAAAAAGCCCTGAAAAACTCATCTGGAAAGTGAAGTCTATTTTTGGTTTCTTCAGAGTTGTTCTCCCAGAATCTTCTCTGCTATTCCCGGATCTTGTCAGCGCTGCCCAAAGGACTGCCTGCACTGTCTGGTTCCTTCTCTTCTGAATCCACTTCAGCTGTGCTTCTGATCCCCTCCCCTCCACTAACTCTGCTGATCAAATCCCAAGGGCTCTTCCCCTTCCCTGTACTCCTCACGTTTTGAGATGTACTTGACCCAGTAGACCATTTCCTTTTCGACCATGTCCTTTTCAAGCTCAGTCTCGCTTCCGTGATGCCGAGTTGGCTTGGTTTCCCTTCCATTTCACAGCTGTTCTTCCTTGTTCTCTTCCTCTGCTTGAGCCCTAAATATTGTAGTGTCACAGGCTCTTCACTGCCCTAGTCTCATAGCTTTACACATCACCTGCATGCTGATGGCTCCACATTTCTACCTCAGCCTCAGCCTCTCCACTGAACTGCAGTCTCTGCTCAGCCTCCTTGGCATCATCACTAAGTATCCTATCAGTGTCTCAGTCCTAACACAGAATTCTTGAGTAATCTCTGACCAAACCTGTTTCTGCTCAACTCTTCACTATCTCTGTAAATTATCTCACCATCCACCCTGGTTTTAAGCCCCAAACCTCTAGGTCATCTTCGTGTCTTCACTTTCCCCAACTCCTCTTCTCCCCTTGAACCCATTGACAAGTATGTCAGTTCCATCTCAATTCCCTTCTCTCCATCTCCTTTGCTATGATAATAGTCCACGCCCCCAACACATCTTGCCTGAACTCTCAAATAGCTTCCTAATCTTTCCACTTCCACATTTGTCCCCCTTCAATTAACTATTGAAACAATTAACAGGGTGACTTTTAAAAGCATAAATCAGATCATGTTACTTCAATGATCTAAAATTCTCCAGTGCTTTCTATGTGATCAGAATAAAGCCCCAACTCCTAATAATGGCCACCAGGATTGCTCCCCTTCCCCTTCCTCTTTTCTAACAGAATCTTGATTCTGTCCAGGTAGCCACTCTTCTCCGGGCAGCTGATGTGCCTCAAGGGAAGGTGATCGAACCCCAGCTCCACGAGTAAGTATATTCCCTTCCTCTTCTGAAGTTCAAAGAACCCTGACTCATTTCACCCTAAGTCTATTTGCTGTCACAAATGATAAGATTTCATACTTTTTTTTTTATAGCCAAGTAATATTCCATTGTCTACATGTACCACAGCTTTCTTATCCAGAGAAAGGCAAATACCATATGATTCCATTTATATGTGGAATTTAAAGAACAAAGTAAATGAACAAACAAAGTTGAAAGAGACTCATATACACAGAGAGACAACTGGTGGTTGCCAGAGAGGAGGGGAGGCTGGGGCACTGGGTGAAAGAGGTGAAGGGACCAAGAAGCACAAATTTATAGTTACCAAATAGTCACTGTGAAATAAGTAAAACATAGGAATATAGTCAATAATATTGTGATAACTATGTATGTTGTCAACTCGGTACTAGAAATATCAAGGGGAACACTATGAAAAGTAAGCTATATACCCAAAATCAATACATAATAATAATAATAATAATAATAATAAAATAATAATAATAATAATAATAAAAATAAAAACACGTGGAAAGCCTACGACAATTGTTTAAAATTAGCAACAAATAAATGGTTGCTAATTTGCTTAGCTGGGCACAAAGGTTTGGTTAAAGCAGGCAGAATCTTTGAATGCAAATAGCCGGCGATCTAAAGAGCAGCTGGCGTCTTTTCCCTATCCCACCATCACCACTATTTTCTTGGACTCAAAGACACAAATTTTTGGGCTTGTCTATGAGTCCCCTTTTCCTACCAATTGTCAGAACATATAATTGGCTGTTGCTTCACGGTAAGTGTTCCTTAGGCTCTGCCTTCATCCTTTTCCCATCTAACGCTTCTCAAACAAGGGCCCTGTCTTCACCCAGACCTTCCTCTGCCCTGAGCTAGGATCCCAGTCCATTCTCCTGCTGGATTAATCTTCCTAAAGACCCTTTTCATTTGCCACATCCCCGCTATGGACCCAAATGGCACCTCTCGCTTGCTGGATTAAGTCCAAATTTTTCAGCCCAACATTCACATCGCTCCTCCAGAAGGTACTACTTCATTACTCTGACTCCTTTCCCACAACGTGTTAGTGTAAACCCACGTGTTAGACAACACAGGGTACTTAGGATCCTCAGGCTGCATCCTCTATTCTGTCTCCTTAATTTTTTTCTTTATCCTCTTCTGCTGAGAGTTCCATCCTTTCTTCCTGAAGCAAACTATCCAACTCCCTGGAGAAAACCCCTCCTTCATAAAACCTTCCCCATCAGTGGCTCCATTCTGACAATTTTTGACATTTTACCCCTCCTGGAGCTGGGCACTGAAGTTCTCCATCAGTCATTTTTCTTGAAAGGATTGCTGGGGAGGAACATGGAATGCAGACTATTTGTATACAGTTATTATCATTAGGCTGATCTCTCAAAACAGGAAAATGTGCCCCGAGTATGTCCTGTGAATGTGTAGCCAAATAGCGTTAGAGGACCCACAGACTTCCAAAAAAGTCCTTGAAGTCACACTGGAATACGACCACGTGTAATACTCATTTCCAATGATTAGGATCTATCCATAGCTTCCAGGAAATAATTCACATTGTTCTCTGTCCTTGAGCACTTTCTTACAGTTAGATCGGTACAAACAGGTATGTTTTAGAAATATTAAAATGTACAGTCAAGTAGCTTTCTTTAATTAAAACCCAGTAAGTATATGTTTATTTAAAAATTTTTCTACTTCTATAGTGTAGTTTTAGCGGGTAATCTACTTTGTTCCAGCTTTACCACAAAATGTATTTATTGTTCATAACTGGTGGCATGTAGTATAAAGGTAAGTGGATGACAGGGCCATGCGGTGTAAAAATATCTCCTCTAAACCCATTTCTTGCTACTGAGAAATACTGAGATGAGAAACAGGTTATACTCAGTCATTTCAGTCAGCACATCTTTAAGTGAGCACTGCCTACATGCCCACGCCTAGCTCTCTGCTAGGTTCTGTGCACTAAGGAAAAGCAGTTGAATACTTGGCCACTGGGATCCGAAGTCCCAGTCTAGGCAGGAAGCAAACCTAACAGACCAGATGCCACCAGAGGCTCCTAAGGGCTAAAATGTTTAGAACTCACCGATGCATAAGGAGCTGGGGAAGTGGGCGGTGGACACAGTCAGGAGTGACTTGATAATTTGAATGCCAGTGATAGAACTGCCACTGTTTTTTTGGCCTGTAGAAGGGAGGCTGCAGATAAATGGGCAGTGGGGGAAACACCATGGCCCAGGGCAATGATGGCAGGCAAGACTGGCTTAGAGGAGATGGCTAGGGACAGCTCTAGCTGTGATGGGGGCTGTGTCCGGGAGGAGACGTGGAAGAGTTGGACATTTAACATGGAGCCAGATGGCCTCAAAGCACAGACTTGAAGCACTTGGCAATGGGAGCCACGGAGGCTCTTGAGCTGGAGCATGGCGGGACAAAAGGGCTGTGTCAGGAAGCCGGGCTCTTCAGCTGCGTGCCTGAGGGGTTAGCAAATCCACGGGGCTCTTGCAGTGGCCTGGGAATGACCTCCGAGAACACTGAGCTCATACCCATTATTCTCTATGGTTCCTGCGTGTTCGAAGACCTTGACAAAATAAGGCTTTCACCACATGACTTGACTTCGATGGGAAAGTTTCCTTTTCCATCATCCCGCCAAGTCTTCCAGGCCCATGCCCCTCGCTCCCGCCCTGCAGTGGCTGGCGACCTCCTCTTCAGAACCACCCTCACCTCATGACCATTCAGTGATAAGACACACAAGAGATCACAACATTGCATCAGCTGGAACTTCAACCCCAGTGGGGCCCCAAAATGAACACAAGTGTTTGCTTTTAACAGTTTTAACTTGAGAAATAAAGATAACATAGTAAACCTTTCTATGAGACGTTCCCCACCCTGCTGCCAAGTGGGCTGCGTCCGAGCCCCCGCCCCTGCAGGTGGAGTTCCTTCCAGGCCACGTGCAGAGGGTCCAGAAAACCCCAGACGCTGTCACTGAACAGAATAACCTGGTTCTGATCTGAAAGACTGGGTCTGGACATGTGAGCGTAGGGCTGCGCTTATGGAAAAGCAAGCAAACGGCCCACATCTGGCCACCTGGCAGCATTTACTCACTTCCTCTTGGCAGAAACCACGGACCAACAAGCCTCTGGCAAAAGGTTAAAAATGAAAAAATAAAATATTTGAATGAAATGATATTTCAGGGTATCTTTACTGATACCTGAAAATTTATGGGGCACTTATGACGGCAGAATAAGGAACAGTTCCTAATGAACAACTGATGAACAAAAATAGAGCCAGAGACATCGAAGCATCCAAAGACCGTGAAGCTTCAGAGGGAAAGCAGGGGAGGGGGTAAGAGATCAACCAAAGGACTTGTATGCATGCACATGAGCATAACCAATGGACACAGACACTAGGGGGGTGAGGGCATGTGCTGGGGGTAGTGGTGGGGATGGCCGGGGAAAGGTCAATGGGGAAAAAAGGAGACTTATGTAATACTATGTGTAATACTTTAAACCAGGGGTCCTCAAACTACGGCCCGCGGGCCACATGCAAATACAAATATTGTATTTGTTCCCGTTTTGTTTTTTTACTTCAAAATAAGATATGTGCAGTGTGCATAGGAATTTGTTTATAGTTTTTTTTTTTTTAAACTATAGTCCGGCCCTCCAACGGTCTGAGGGACAGTGAACTGGCCCCCTGTTTAAAAAGCTTGAGGACCCCTGCTTTAAACAATAAAGGATTAAGAAAAAGAACTGTTCCTATTTACTCATTAAATCGGTAAATAATGATTGATAACATCCTACACCTGCTGAGTGTCGCGCAGGACTGAAAGCCCTGAGAAAACATCGCCCAGAGTCCCCAGGGCACAGCCGGATGCTCGCTGGCTATCCGCCCCAACAGGACCAAGCTGGTTAAAAGTGCCCACAACATAGCTGTCTGGTGATTTTTAAAAGAAATCCAGTATGGTTAGTGAGCAAAGAGATGAGATTATGATGATGAAAAAACTACGAAATGAATTTGGAAGATAACCCAAATCTTAGTTAAATCTTCACCTACAGAACCCAGTAACAGTTTCTGGGGAATAGTCAATGCATTCAGCCAAGTCGGCGATTTCAACCAGTGTGCTGCAAGAATTTTTACATTATGCAATACCTGACTGTTGAGTCAGGGGCACTGACCTCTTTTCCCTTAGACTGTCAAATAAAAAAATGACAACAGCCAACGTAACAATAGCCATCTAGTGTGAATGCCCTGTCTTGAACCATAAATATCTAGGTTATAGAATAGGATTGCATCTTATTGGTCACATCTCACTTTGGAACAAAAAGGGTAGGTAATCTCTATTATTATTATTATTGTTATTATTGCAAATCAACCAAAATTATACCTATTTTTTTGTAAAATCAGCAAAAAATATAACATTTTTTTGATGTGCTGCAGAATTTGAGTAGTTTATGTGTGCCATGAGATGAAAAAGGTTGAAAATCGCTGACCTAAGTAAATGTCAGAAATGACAGCATTATGTATCAATGCATGTTACTAACAATGAAAGGTTCGTGTTTACTTGGTGGGTTACTTATACCTCCTTTACTCATTTCTCAGTTACAGCTGCACCTCAGTGTGTGTGCACAAAAATATCCTTATTTTCTTGTTAGCCTTCTTTTGCTGTGCAGTTTAAAAAGCCTTAAGAACGTATTCTTACAAACTCCCCAGGTGCAGATTTCATGTGCAGCAGGTATGAATTTTCTGCAAAGGCATCATTCGGGCTGCAGAAAATGCCACATAATTGCACTTCTCTGAAATTGATTTTCGGCTGAGGTCGAGCCTCCCACCCCAAGTTGCTGGGGTATTCAATTTCAGCTGTTTCTGTAGGAAACAGAGCTATTTCCTTTCCTTGGGTTGTGGGAGGGTCTTTGGAGTGCTTACACAGAGATAAACATCTACCCTGGACAAAATATCCATTCTCTTTCTTCTCCTTAACTGTCCTTAACTCCAAAGATGCTCACCTCCCTCCCCAATATCTATAAACAATCTGAGGGAGAGAAGTCCCGACCTAGACCTGCCAACCCCCTGGAGCCGAGGGGATAAGCTACTTGGCTCCCTTTGGGAAGAAAACACAAGTGAACGCAACAATCAATGCTCCAGCTACTCTGAGATGTTAAGTGGCTCGTGTTCACCTCCCATCCCTACCAAATGACTCAGAAGTGTTGAAAGACAGCATTTCTTAGTCATCATTTCCTTAGGACTGTGACCTAGAATGGAGTAGCAATTTGTATTCCGTGCTAAAGAACGTTCTTTATAGAGCTGGCTCCTCCAAGCAGTGTGGCCTGTTGGCCAGCGGCTTTAGCATCTCTGGGGGCTTTCGAAATGCAGATGCTCAGGCCCCACCCCAGGCCATCAGAAGAAGAGCCACCTGCGGCCAGGGGGTTTACACACACCTTTCAGTTTGAGAAGCACTTCTCCAGGTGGCTTTTCCTCTCTCTTTTCCTTTCCCACTTTTAAAAAACCCGGCATAATGATCCTTGCATTTCTCATGGACCCAGAAAAATACCTTCCAAATGAGTAATGAAAACTAAGCTTTTAAATGGGGGTTCTCTCTGTTCTGCAACCCTGGGATGAAAGCTGTCACAACATCTGGGATGTGGTAACCAAGAGACGTCCCCAGTGGGAAACGAGTTCACATTTTTCTTCTGGAGGGAACAGGGCACAGTCACACTCTGGTTCTACGTTTACGCTGCTAATTTCTAAATTGTGCATGGAGGGACTTCTGAGCCGGGATCACGGAGTTGTAATTTGAGGAATGAAAGGCCAGCATTTGGTCCAGCTCCCAAGCACAGCTTACTGACTGCGTACAACAGACAGCAGAAGTCCTCTGAGCCAGGGTACAAGTACTTTTCAGAAGTCATTAGACTTGCGAAAATTCTATTTGGCCTATAAAATTTGCACTTGGCTGAACCATTTATACTCTGCAATGCCAATTTATTTTCCAACCCCAATGTCCCTAACTTTAATAAGCCAAGAATCAGGAATATTTGTTAGTTATAAATCTCCAGTTTTCCCCCATTTCTATCTCCAGGGAAGACTATTAGAGAAGAAAGACAGATTCAATTAACTGTTTGAAAAGTCTTTTCCATGTTTTATGGCCTTTTGGTACATCATTCACTCATGCATTCACTCATTTCCATCCTCCCTCCCCCCAATTTCAAGTAGCTGTTTTTAAGGCAATTTTATGTCTTCAAGATAATGTTAAAATCAGAGACCTGAAATAATTTACAAGTGATATTTCCTGTTTTTGAAATGATGCTCTACAAATTCCATAGCTTTCCACATTGGTGCCTGGTACAGAGTGTTACCAAGAACGACTTGGTTTGTTCATTTCTTTTTTAAAAAATATATTTTTATTGATTTCAGAGAGGAAGGGAGAGGGAGAGATAGAAACATCAATGATGAGAGAGAATCATCGCTCGGCTGCCTCCTGCACGCCCCGCACTGGGGACAGAGCCCACAACCTGGGCATGTGCTCTGACCAGGAATCAAACTGTGATCTTCTGGTTCATAGGTCGATGCTCAACCACTGAGCCACACAGTTTGTTTATTTCTTAAAAACAATTATCAAGTGGCTATTATGAGTTTAATCAGTTATCAAACACAGATTAAACAATAGAAGAGGTAAGGATTCTATTGAAGGATTATAATAGAAGAGGTGAGCAGTAAAAGTATAAGGTACATAAATCCCCAAGCTCAGGTCAGTTACAGCTCTACTGCAGAAGCCAGATAGGAACCCACACACACAGTGAAGCAACAGGAGTGCTGAGTCAGCATTAACACAGCATGACTAGCCGGCCTGGGAGACCCACATGGATAAATTAGGACTTGAAGTGGACCCTGGAGGATGGCTAGGTAGGCATCAGAGGGAAAGGACTGCAGGGTCACAGTCACAGATAATAGTATGCACTTATTTTGACGTTGAAACAGCTCTACCTGAAAGAACTAGAAAAGGCAATAACTTCTCATTAGGAAGAGCAGTTTGGAAGTGATTCCCTGCATTTTTGAGTAAATGAGGCTGGTTTGAAGAAGTTCTAGATCCCAATCCCACATAGATGCTGGGTAGATGGAGGCTTTCTGACCGGCCACCTTTACAGACGACACTGTTTGTGAGGCTCAAACCCTGGAGTCAAAGGGAAACCACCCCCGGAAGGTGCAGACCTCAATCTTAGAGCAAGTGTAGTTCTAATTTAATCCAGGGAAGGACAAACAGCTTCCTAAATCTTCATTCAATCAAATGGCTTGAGCTGACATTCCTTTGCACAGCCAAAAGTTTCAAAATACTTTTAAAAACCTAAAAAAAATAAACCACCACCACCAGTAAGTTAATACCAGCAAAGTATTTGAGCAAAAATGTCACCACCTCAGAGATGTCCTGGTTCAGATACCAGAACCCGGTAGTGGGCAAATGCAGTCCTCAGTCTGGTCCTCCCATTTCCCATCACCCTTCCCATCAGCGAACACTGCCTGGCTCGCCACCTGCCCTGCCCGAGGCTAAAGCCATTGCACTCCACACTCTTGGCCTCTAGCCAAGGGACTTTTGTTGTTGTTGTTTGCATTTCCCAAAATCAAAACGCTAGAAAAGAGTTTTACCTTTATCAAGGGGGCTGTGTCTTGTAAAAGAATCAAAGAGCAGTTGTAAGTTTTCCAATATGAATCTTCCGTGTGGCAATTCACTTAATGTGAAAATTGTTAATGCTACAACAAAAGTAAATGGCTTTCCCAACAGACTTACTGGCAGAACATTTATGAGAAATATTATGCTTGTAACTTTAGGTCATTTCCCCAGAGTGAAATGCCCCTTTTTTGAGTTTCTGTAAATCACTAACACAATGGAAGAGCCATCTTGATGCCTTCAGAGCGTTCTTTTAAGGGGATTTCAAGACATTTGTTCATTGTCGAGGCAGAAGAGCTAACTCTGTATGTATGTGTTCCATATTTCCTTTTCGGAAAATAAATACTTAAATACCTAAATTGGATGATTTTCTGTCAGTCCACTGTTTCTCCGGCAGATAAGCTATTAATGTTGATTTATTTCTGGTCCCAAATGGAACTATTTGGGCTACAAAAACCAGTACAGAAGTGGAGTAAGTACCAATCACTTTTGTTCTTTTAAAATAATGCGCATGGCCTCTCCAGCTGTGGACTGAGGCTGGCCGGCATGCATCTTTCAAGTTTTCCACCATGAGCAACTTTGGAGGTAGGAAGACTAGATATGATGGCATTGCATTTAGTATGAGAAATATTCCCGTACTGGAGTTTCAAGGCACTACAATGTGAAAAGCATAGTTCTGCCTTCTTGAGAAATCTGCCTATATAGTAAAAGTTTCCTGCTGCAGAAGAAAATGACATCGTTAAAACAGTCCTTGTCCTGGTGAAAGGTCCATATTAAATCAAAAGAGCTCTCCAAAATAAACTAATAAACTTTGAAATGAAGAACTGCGATGTCAGCCTGTTATGACAGAGGCACATTATGTTCCTTCTCTTGCTTGTGTTCCTTATTTCTGAGAAGACAGGCAGAGAAAACGATTTTTAAAACCACAACAACTGTTAAAACTCCGTATCTGCATTGCTAAGGACCGGTCTATGAGTCAGAAGGTTACTCCTCCGAAAGGTGAGGTTGCATTTGAACACACGGGGTATAGATAAATGAACATGACCCGTCCCTTCTCTCTCCCTCTTTTCCTTCCTCCCTGTGGTTTCTTTCTTCTTCACAGGGGTCAGACCTAGGTTATCTCTGACAGATCTCCTTGGTTCCTTCCCCATTTCTCCTCACAGGCATTTCCTCTAATATACATCCTGCACGTCTAATCTCCCAGTAAATCTCCTACCAGGTCTGCATTTCAGAACACCCAGGCTGCCATAGCAGCTGAACCCTGCATCTCCACAATCACAGCAGCTTGAGAGAAATCAGTGCTTCCCACTGGCCAGCCCACGCGAGCTGCTGGAGACCCGGTGCTGTACCGTGAGCATGCGAGCCACTCGCCCTTGTTTCTTCTCCTACGACTGAAGTGCACCACTGACTACAGAGGCTGGCACGCTTGGAAACAACAAGAGTCCCAAGGACTTCGAGGGGTTCAGACCCAGGTCAGAGTCACTGCCGATGGGGTGCCTGCCAAAGAGGACCCGTGGCTTGAGGAGCAAGGCTGAGCTCAGCATCTCCTACTTCTCATTTTCCCCTCAAACAAGCTACCCTCACATTTCCTCTCGTGATTTCTGGCTGGTCTCTTCCTTTAGAAATTTCTTTTCCCTTCTTTGGTACATGAATAAAAAAGAAGAGTAACTTATCACACGCATAGAATTCCCCTTCCCGCCATTCAAGGGCTTCCTGGGAGCCTTCTCTGACAAGGGTCCCTCAAGCCTCCTGACTTACTATTTCAAGCCATATTTGCATCTCAGTGACAGCCACTCAGGCCACTTCTCTTCCAAGGATGTGCTTAGTCACTAGACCAGCCGTGGGCAAACTACGGCCTGCGGGCCGGATCCTGCCGTTTGAAATGAATAAAATTAAAAAAAAAAGACCGTACCCTTTTATGTAATGATGTTTACTTTGAATTTATATTAGTTCACACAAACACTCCATCCATGCTTTTGTTCCGGCCCTCCGGTCCAGTTTAAGAACCCATTGTGGCCCTCGAGTCAAAAAGTTTGCCCACCCCTGCACTAGACCATTATGTCCCCTTCTTGAGCACCGAGTCAAATGACAGGGAGCACAGATGTCGAGGGCTGGTTTTGAATGATACAAAAGGAGGGTGAGATTTCCATTGGTATCTGAGAAAGGTTAATCCTGAGAAAGCAAAAGCACGTTCACAGTAGAGTGGAAAGGAATCCGGCCAATTCTGTGCCCTTCTACCTTGCTGATTCATTGCCTTCTTTGAGTCTGTGATCTACAACTTGTTGAGTCTATGGAGTCAATCAGGACACTGTGTTCTTTCCCTCAGGCTTTTCTAAGAAGTTCCTGTGGGCGGACACCACTGGGTGGCTACCCAACAGCCAGCAAAGTGCCCCACCCATGGCTATATCAGGATTTGGCTAACCCAGTCAAGGTATCCCATTCACCTTTTGTCTGACGCTCTCCTTTCCAAAATCCTTTGCAACTGGAGGTGGCAGGTGACAGAGCTCTGACTAAAGGGACTTAAGTGGAAGTTGGCTGAGGACTTCTGGAAAATCTTTAGGTGCCTTAACAAAATGGACAGGTGTAAGAGAAGAGCTTGCGGACACCGCTCCCTCTTTATCTTCATGCCTTGAACATGAATGTGAGGGCTGGGTTTTTAGGTGCCGTCTGGCCAGTGTGTAATGACAGTCATAAAGCCAAAAGGCCAACACACTAAGGATGGAGCAGAATTCCACGGACAGCCTGAGATCTCGATGACATCCTTAAGCTGCCTCACCAAACCTGAGACCACTTACTTGTACATTTAAGTGAGCAGTAAATGTCCATATGCCTTCAGCTACTGTTAATGGGGTGTTTGGTCACTTGAACCAAAAATAATTTAAAGGCCCCCTCTCTGCCTCTCTCTATGATGCACTACATCAGGCCTCTCTCCCACTGCTCAGAGTCCCACCTGGATCTGGAACCCCGCCCGAGATCTAGAGCACTATTTCTGCCTCGTGCCTTTGTGGCAGGGGGGCAGTGAAGGCTCTCAGGTATTTCTAGCTCTGGTCCTTCACCATCCTTGGTGGTTGTTGTTGTTTTTACCTCTATGGATCCTTTGGTAGTGAGAGGCATCACCACATGCTCTCCAGTTAAATTCTTTGCACATGCCATCTCCTTTCTCCTACTGGTCCTAGGCCTAAAAAATGGGAGTTCTACACACATTGAGTTTTGTGTTTTGATGCCACAATACTGATTGAGAACTTTCTAAAATAAGCAACTTAAAAGCTGCCAGAAAAAGTAGGGTACGATGAGGTCTAGCCATGTAGATTTTAATGGAAACAAACACTTTACTTTCTATACTGGTTCATAGGAGTGAAGATAGAATTTGAGTGTCAGCATCAGACATAAGGAAAAAATGCAGACTATGTAGTACCAGGCCCCATTTCTTCATAATCTGCATTCTTTCCATAGTGTTATAGCTTATCAGTGAAATATATCTTTTTGGTTAGTTTAACTTGAGGGGTCAAAAAATGAGGACTGAATGTTTTGTACTTACAGTGCTATGTTATTAACCAGTGGCTTTCAATCTTCTTTGACAACAACCCACAAACACAAATATATTTTACATCTGACCTATAAGTAGATCACTTATGTCTCTGTGAGTCACTAAATGCCTACAATTACTATGAATGGCACAATCTTCCATGCTGAAGAGTACAATAATGTCCTCCTCTTCTGTTTTATTCTATTTTAATTAAAAAACACTAGCTGAGTCTTACTAAATAAATTTCATGGCAGTCTGATGATTGCTGCTTAGAGCATAAAAAAAGTTGCTGAATACACTTAACCCTAAATCCATGACCTAAAGCTGTAGTTTAGTGGATAGCAAGAATACTAACAAAAATCTGTACTGTTTAATAGTTTACAAAGAACCTTCATAGTTATCAGTATAATTCAATAGCTACGATAATCAGTAAGATAGATAAGGCTCTCATTTGCATTCCTAGGTAAGAAAACCAGGGCTCCCAGAGAGTAAACCATTTTGCTCATGTTCACCTGCCAAGCAATGCAGAGATTTCCATCTTCTGACCCTGAACGGCTAACTCTTTCATCTCTTCTGGGTTACCAGTTGTAGTTAGAATCGCCCCAATTGTAACTGAGAAAGTCAAATAACCTTAATTGTAAAACAATAAAAACACTTGCTTCTTTTACTGTGCCAGAGAATCCTGAAAGTAGATGGAGGTGTTGGATGTCTTTAAAACTCGGAATTCTTAGGAGAAAGTTAGTAGTAAGTTCCTATCAACATCAAAGCTCTGCTACTCTCACCCCTGTGCATTCTCTGAGCCTCTATTATCGTTGTTCTACTGAAATAAGTTGCTTCCTTTTGTCTCTGAATCCAACCCTTCTGTGATATTTTAGATTCCCCCTCTTCCGTGCAGTCTCTCTGACCAACTCTTATCTACCCCGTCCCTTTCAGTTCTCTGGGTTCCACCGTCATTCACACCCTACCACAACATTTGGCCACTGATTATGGTACCTTGTTATTTTGCCTGTATTTTATAGTCAGTCTTTTCTCCTTATTAAACTGGAAGCTCTCTCAGAGTAAGGGTAGCAAAGCCTCATGTGGCTGAGTCTTTCTCAGCTCTGAACACTGTATGGACCACCCAGTTGGTGTGCTTAAGAAATTGGGTAACAGTTAACAAATGCCAGACTATTTTTAGACTTTTTGTTACCTTCCCTTTTTCTTTTTATAGTTTTCAAACCAAAACCAGAAGATTTTTAAGCTATAAAGCCTATTAAAAACAACCCCTGACTCACAATAAGTTTTCATTAAATATTTCGAGGCGAATAAAAAGCTGAATGAGAGATAGGAAAGATAAGAACCCTCACAACTAAAATAGTAGCAGATTCTTTAGTATTTGACATCTGAGGGCAATCACTTTATGTATTTTTAATATAAGACAAAGTTATAATAAATCAGATTAGATTTTAGCAATTAATGACATTAATCCTGTCCAGATGAGAGAAGACAGGGGAGTAGTAGGAAAATTCCATTTGCATTAATGCTTTAATGAGATTTGGGAAAATAACAGACCTGTGATATATTTGGGACTGTGATTTCTTATTTGGGACAATTGCTTTAGAACCACTTAGAAAAAATATCTATTACTAGGTCAAGGTCCCTAAAATCCTTTTTGCAGTGAAGTGATATTCTTTTCAAATGCCTGGGACAATAGTCCTCGCAAATAGATTAAAATGAAATACGTAATTATGGGTAAAGAGTTGTCCCAGCAATTACACAAACCAGTTGAAGACCTCTGACTACCTATCCACTTGTGGTAAACAAATGAGTTATAGATATGGGAAGAAGAAAGGGATCATCAAAAGAAAGATTTCTGGTTCATCTCAAAAAGCATCCAAATTCTCAATCCAGATATACAGAAATACGTTCCTTAAAGATAACAAAGAAAATTCTAGAACTATAGGCAGAAGGTGGGTCTGCTAAATTCAAGATGCAAGAATCAAGAGCTCTGGGGGCTCAACTTAGTGCATCAAATTGCCTTTAAAACTGAAGGGCAGCCCTAACCGGTTTGGCTTGGTGGATAGAGCATTGGCCCGCAGACTGAAGGGTCCCAGGTTCGATTCCGGTCAAGGGCATGTACCATAGTTGCGGGCACGTCCCCTAGTTGCGGGCACGTCCCCAGTAGGAGGTGTGCAGGAGGAAGCTGATCGATGTTTCTCTCTCATTGATGTTTCTAACTCTCTATCCCTCTCTCTTCCTCTCTGTAAAAAAGTCAATAAAATATATTTAATAAACAAAACAAAACAAAAAAGCACTAATGGGCAGTGGACAGTTACTTAAATGTTGAAAGCTTAACTCTATTCACTAAAGGTATATGGCTTTTCTAATTTACCTTTTGGGAAGGAGTAGAATAACTTTAAATATGAAGACTACTGTTTACAGGGAGCAAACATTCCCTTTAAGAACAAGTTAGGTCACAAGGCCCTGGTGTTGAAATAGGCAAGAGAATGCCTCAAGCAGTCACCAGCGGCCTGTGTGCTGACTTGGGAAATTTTACCCATAATCCCCAGGTAATGGAGTGGTGCCCAAGGGTGTTTTAGGAATTCTTTCCAACACATAAACCTGATTCTTTCAGTGCCTTGCATATTCTAAGGTCTTTCTGTTACTGGAAGGAAAAAAACTCGGATCTCCTTAACATGGCATGAAAACGTCCTTGGCATCCTCTTCCACTATGATCTCTAATGGCCCTGTGGGCTAGGGAGCACTACAGGGCCTCTTATAAGAGCACTAATCCCAATTATGAGGCTCCACCCTCATGACCTAATCACCTCCCGAGGCCCACTGCCTAATACCATTGCCTTGGGGACTGGGATTTCAACATACACATTTTGGGGGGCACACACATTCAGACTATAGGAACCAACCACCCAGGTACCCAAGGAGTCACCCGGACAACAGTGAAACACCCAATGCTCCTTCATACTCCTCCCGTTGTCTATCTTGCTTCCTCTGCCAGGAATCCCCATTCATTCATCTCTTCCCTCCCACTTCAGTGATCAGTCTTCTCTAGTCATCATCATTATTTTTTAAATTCTTTTAATTGATTTCAGAGAAGAAGGGAGAGGGAGATATATATATAAAATCAATGATGAGGAGAGAATTATTGATCGTCTGCCTCCTGCATGCCTCATACTGGGGATCAAGCCTGCAACCCAGTCATGTGCCCTGACTAGCATGTGCTCAACCACTGAGTCACACCGGCTGGGCACATCACCACCATCAAAGACCCAATTCAAGGACTCCTTCCTTCCTCCACTCTTCTTTGATGCATTGCAGAGCTATACTGATTTCTCCTTCATTGCCTATCATACACTTGAATCCCTCCAAGAAAAATGTCATCCAGGCTGTTTTGAATTTCTTGGTGGGTCCTCAGTGAATGTACCCCTGGGTTTCCCACTTAGTACTGGGCATGGCAGGGGGACAGCTGGTGATCTTCTCAATGTCTCCTAATGACATCACTCTACGGCTTTCAGGGCCTTCCAGACCCTCATGGATTTCCACTATTCAGTACCTGCAGATGAAACTGACTGTCAACCAGGGACACCAGAGCCTGGAGCTCTGTAGGCCATTCATTCTTCCTCCCAATGACAGCTTCCTGACCACTGGGAGAGACGTGGGAAGGACTGCAGGCCTTCATTAGACTTCCCCCAGCCCGAGCACTGGAACCACGGATGCCAGTGCTGGCACCGTTCTTAGCAGGACAAAGCACTTCCTTCCAGGTTGTTCTGACCTAGTGATATGCCGGAGGCAGCTCTCACCAACTCAGGGGAGTGAGCTAATTGGCTAATTTTCAGGAATTTTTGAGCTGTTTATTAAACACAGTCACTATTAAAAATGAAATATCAACTTAAAGTGAAACAAATTATATTGCAAATAAATGTGATAAATCCTTAAAACCTATCTCTTCATAATTATTTTACTACCCTTGTGTATGATCTTGAGGAGAACTGTGTCTGTTGTAGCTGCAGGGTGGAAATGCTGTGCAAGGGTGGACTGCTGTGTCTGTTGGCTTGAGGAAGAGGGAGAGGAAGAGGGAGAGGGAAAGGGAGAGGGAGAGGGAGACGTAGCTGGAAATGAGCCATGTGGGAGTATGTATAGCACAGATAGCAGCAAATACTACAGATCAGTGCTTCCCCTCCCCGCCAGCCACACCACCCAAGAACAGCTGGGGAACACTTACCAGCACACCACAAACAGCCCTCACTGATCTACCTTGAGTGACATAACCTGCACCCTGCAGGGGTCATTTCTAACCGCCCTCCACTGTGCCCCATGGCACTGACCAGCCTCACAGGTCTTGCAGGTTGAAGTGGAACAGGCTACTAGCAGAGTGGCCCCATTACCATGCTTAGAAGCCCCCTTTCAATTAGGCGGGTGAGAGAAGAATGAAGGACTAATTGGCTCAAGACTGACCTCCCTGCCAGCTGGCCTCTACAGACAGGAAATGGCTGCCTGCAAGCTGTGTGTAAGAGCCCTAACCCAATACTTAATGGAACCAACTCCGTTCAACCAGAAGGCTTGGAGCTCAGGCGCTCGATCCTGCCAGGAGGGAGGCGGGAGCTACCTGCAACCACAAACACTAAGCTGGCAGCATCAGGCTGGAGCCAAGGTTCCCACACATATTTCTATTGTATCCTGGCTCCTGATCACACCGGGGAGGAGCTGATGCTTCCGTAGTCAGGTGACTTAAAAATGCCACAGTCCAAGGGCCCTGACCCTGCAAGACCACTGTGTGCTGCCCAGGAGGGTAAAAGGCAGAGCAGGGGCTGTGTGTCTGCCTCTGCAGCTGTCTCCGTGGGCTTCCCCGATGACCACTGCTCCAGCCTTTCTGCTGGGAATGCTGCGTGTCTTTGTCTAGAAGACCCTCTGGAAGTAACCTATCTGGATTTATCTCTTTATTTACTGAGCTGTCCGCCTTCTTTTTCCTTGGAGGTAGGGGCCCATTGGATTCATTTAACACAACATCTATGAAGCACCTACTATGTCAGTGATGGCGAACCTATGACATGCGTGTCAGAGGTGACACGCAAGCTCATTTTTTTGGTTGATTTTTCTTTGTTAAATGGCATTTAAATATATAAAATAAATATCAAAAATATGTCTTTGTTTTACTATGGTTGCAAATATCAAAAAATTTCTATATGTGACACGGCACCAGAGTTAAGTTAGGGTTTCTCAAAATGCTGACACGCCGAGCTCAAAAGGTTCACCATCACTGTACTATGTGCTACCCACTGTGGCAGGCTCTGTATACAGCAATGAATAAAGCAGACCTGGTGAAGTAAATACACAGTGAATTAAATTCAACTCGAACCAGCTACAAAAACTGGCTGTAATTCACTGAGTCTTCACACTCTCAACTGTTTCTTCCATACTTTAGCTATGCCTTTCCATGCCCATATATATACTCCATCAGCGTCTTCTCCTGATTGGCCTCCCAGTCTTTAACTCTCTACCTTCTCGTCTATTATAGAAACTGAAGTGAGAATCCTTCCATGCCAGGAAACTGCAGTCCCCTTCTCCATAGCTCCTCTGCTCCGCGGCCTCTTCAATCCAATAAAAACACAAGAAGGCAATCAGATCGTACAAGAGTCAGGCCGACTCCTTACTGCCCTCAGGGCATCACTCACTCACTCCACAGCTGCATCTCTGCCCCCGCCAATCTCTCACAGAAAACACCCGTCTCCAGCCACCCACTTCCTTTCCTCCTAATCTCCACTTAAGATCCATTTCATTCATGAAACTTAGCCAGCTAAGCCTACTTGGTCTGCACAGTCCAGGTCCTCTAACGGGCTCTCCAAGCTGGATCACAGTTCTTTCTTTCTCATTTATTCATTCATGCCCATTGCAGATTCAATAGACAATAAAACATATTCAGAAACGTACACAACAAAACACATTAAAAAAATATATCGGAGCAAAAGAAAACCAAGATCCAAGGACTAAGATAATTCCAGGGAAAACTTCATGTAGAAATAATGCCATTGGGCCCTGCATAGTAAATAAATAAAAGTTGGATTTTCAGCTCTTGTCTTCCTGGAGGCTGAAGCAGACCAGAAAGGACAGGTACAAGATTTACAGTGGCCCTAAGACAACATCATACCAGGTTCTGAGGAGAAGCAGGGCTTTGACGATAGCATTGGGCATTTCTCCCACGGATCATTATAAAAGGGAACAGTGCATCCACATCACCGCCACGATTCTGGTGAAACATTTCACAGGGCTGCTTCTCATGGAATGAAAATCACTGAAGCAGTGCTCCAGGGTGGATGCTAGGAGAGGAGACAGAACCAAGTGGCTGATGGCTGTATTCTGGCTTCCAAGAATCTAGACTTTTAGGATTCTTGCAGGAAGCACTGTTAAACCAGAATTATTAGTATTTATTTTGGGCCTTAGATGGTAAATTTCTAGATGTTAGGGAATATGTTATGGGTATGCTGTATGTTGGTTGGTCCATAAGTCAAAACTATTATTATAGCCAGGCTGGTGTGGCTCAGTAGTTGAGTGTTGACCCATGCATGCACTAAGAGGTCGCTGGTTCGATTCCTGGTCAGGACACATGCCTGGGTTGCAGGTTCGATCCCCAGTAGGGGGTGTGCAGGAGTCAGCCGATAGATGTTTCTCCCTATTTCTCCCTCACTGTTTCAAAGCCTCGAGAATGGCTATGAGCCTACTCAATTCGAAAGAGGAAGTGGGGTTTGGAAGTGGGGTTTTATTTTCACTTACTTTAATGAATTTTGGCAAAGGTCTGAAGATAAATGTCTCCTAAGACAAAGTGACTGAATGCTATAACTTTAAAAGGAACATCTGGGGAGCTGAATGAGGAATTCCCCCAGAGCATGGCCTAAGGGAAGACTCCATGGGCCTCCAAAATGTCCATACCAGCTGACACAGAAAGAGATTGTGCTGTCAGAAATGTATTCACTTGGATGAATCATGGTTCCCAATGAAAATGAACATACGCTTGAGAAAATTATCCCAGTCACAGAATGATCACAGAATAGTACCCAGCTACTGACACCTCGGCATAAATAACTTCATCTGATTCTTTCCATGGTCATGGGTATCTGAAACCATCCACTTCCAGTTAAGGGAATTCCCCCCACGTAGAAAATGACGATGATCTTTCTCGGGGCCTCACTTTAGATTCCAGGCCCAGGTGTTACATTCCAGCGAGTGGCCTTGGGAAATACTAGTATCCTCAGCAGGGCCACTGCTTTCCTGGCCTCCTTAGCAGGTCACTCTAGCGGTGTAAGCCTAGGATCCAAGCAGGCAAGGGAGACTGAAGTAACAGTGCCTCGCACTTCCTCCCTGCCCACTGCTCAGCACCTTGCATACAGGTGGGCTCCGGAGCTATATCTACATATACCTATCTACCTGTTTACCAAAGCCGTTGAATGTGCTTGTTTGTTTATGCAAGCATAGTTACTTTGATATCAGTATTCACATCTAAGAGCTTCTAAGAGACAGCTTCCCTCGGCTTAACCCCTACATCCTAAGGAAAACAAAGCAAAATCAAGCAAAACCAAAACTATACTGGCTCATTAAATATGCACTTATTAACTGCCTGCTTTACACAACACACTTTGCTAGGTGCTAAGTAGACTTAGAGATTCAGTACTTATCACGAGGCATCTACATCTAAGAAAAGGATAGCATGGAGTCACACAGCTGGAAATCGAAGTCCAGTATTGATTACTAGAAATGCTTACGCAGTATCCATTGCTTTGTGACAATATATGATGCTTGCGTAATGAACTGGCATCTTCCCAAGAACGATGTCCCCATCACTCCTTACTTCTAAATGACAAACTGGTAACAAAACTTCGAGGGCAGAAACCAGGTTTTCCACTTGGAAACTGGTTGGCCTTCATGGAGAATCTCAGAACTCCTTTCCTTTTGATTGTCAACTAAGGTATCTCTCTGTACCAACTCATCCAGCTGGTGTGACTTCATCATTTCGGTTAACAGATGCTTCCCGAAGTTTGAGAATTCTATACGTAAGGATGTCAGAGGTCTCTTCAGTTCAAATGGAGGCTGGTTTAACAACCTGAAATAAAGTGGCAGCTAAAAACCCCCTCTTTTTTATTTTCACCGATTTCAATGAATTTTGGCAAAGGCGTGAAGATAAATGTCTCCTAAGACAAAATGACTGGATGGTATAACTTTAAAAGGAACATCTGGGGAGCTAGATGAGGAATTCTCCCAGAGTATGACCTGAGGGGCTGAGGGAAGACTCCATGGGCCCCCAAAATGTCCATACCAGTGGACACGGAACAGAAATTGTGCTGTTAGAAATGTATTCACCTGGATGAATCATGGTTCCCATTGAAAATGAACATACCCTTGAGAGAATTATCCAGTCACAGAACGATCACAGAATAGTACCCAGCTACTGACACCTTGGCATAAATAACTTCATCTGATTCTTTCCATGGTCATGGGTGGGGCACAGGCACACAGGTGCTGAGGTGGAAAGAAAGGCCCGGGTCTGGAGGTCTGCAGGGAGGGCAGGCGTGGCTGGGGATGCAGCGGAGGCCTGGTAGTGAGGATGGGGAGGCGCTGAAGCAGGCAGCATGGGGGGGCAGGAGGCAGAATCTCAGAGAGAGAGGTGTGGAGACCTCCGATGCTGAAAGAACCCTGGCAACCCACAGTGCTTCTTAGATGGCACCCCCAAAGTTCAGTGCCACAGTCCTGACAGGTTTCCGCTACTGGGGGGTGGGGAGAGGTGTGGAGGGGGGAACTGGACCCGGTACTGAGAGATGATCACAGGGTGCACCAGTCCTCACTCATCTTCTCTCCATTAGCCAGAGCTGGAAGAGTATCTGCCTTTAATGAAAGTGAAGCAGTTTGGAAACCAAAGCTCCTATGCACGGACTGCTTCTGAGAGACTAGCCTGGGGGCAACAGGACAAGACCCACCTGAAAGCCGGGTGCCTCAAATGGGTCTTAAGTCCACGCGTGAGCCCAGCTCCACCTGCCCTTTGACCTGTGTGGAAAGCACTGGCGCCTTCCTAGGCCTTCCAAGTTCTGTTGCAGCCTGCACAGCTCCCACGGACACCCGACTGTGTGACAGCGGCTTCCGCCTACCAAGCCCCTTCCCCTGCAGGCTCCCCATGTCCCTCCAAATCAGGCTGGAGGCACCCCTAACCCTGCAGGCTGCCCTGTGTCCCCCTAAATCAGGCTGGAGGCACCGCTTCCACTCCAGGCTGCCCTGTGTCCCCCTAAGTCAGGCTGGAGGCACCCCTAACCCTGCAGGCTGCCCTGTGTCCCCCTAAATCAGGCTGGAAGCTGCAGGGATGGTAGGCGCAGCTCAGTGCTTCTCATTCTTGGCCTGATGGGGGAGGGTCCCCCAGAGTGGCCTTTCCAGACCCTGAGCGGGTGGCCAACGGGGAGCCTCTTCCTCCGGGACTGACTGTGCTGGACTGAAACACAAGTTGCTGGGCTTACATCCACAGCAGCCCCTGCGACACACACACAGCCGCGCGGAGGGGCCCACAGGGAGGGCAGGAGTCACCCAGCCGCCGGTCATGGCTTCCGCGGTTCTAGGCACCCACACCGTTTCTGATCTCGGCCGTCCATCCGAGGCCACCACGGGCATGGCAGTGAGCAGCTCCTCTGTGTGTCACACTGCTTCCTCCTCCAGACCCTTTCCTGCCCAGGCTGGGGGCCCTTTCCCACAGCGGAGTGTAAGGAGCGAGAACCCAGGAATCACGGGCTGTGATGACTTTTCAGGGGACAGGAGTCTCCGGATGTTAGAGAGACTGGGGTTCCCATCTCCCCATCTTTTGTCCGGCTGCCAAGGCGGCAGTCCCCCACGAAAAGTCCCCAAAGTCACGCAGCAAAGGAAGGAAGGAAAGAAAACGCATCATTTTCCGCAGCTCGGTGGCCAACACTGGTCTTACAACTTCCCCCACAGAAACGCTCCTCCCTCCTCTCTCATTTTCACCTCAGGCCTCTTTAAATGGCCGCAGATCGGCTCTTCCGGGGTCTTCTTACTGCATTCAACATCACGTGTCGATGTAGGAGCGGTCTGCGCTATCCCTTTGGCCAAGTGTTGGGTTGTGTGTTCAGAACAGAAAAGCAGGTGGACGGGCCCAGCTGTGACTGAGGGTGAAGGGCTCTTGCCTCTCCTTAGTCTCAGCTCACTTTGTGTTTCCTTCACTTTTTTCAGTGAAAATAGGATGGTGCCAGGCATGCAACGTGCTCCCAAAACATTTATCAGCTGACGGACGGAGTACTTGGTTAATGCTGCCTTTCTCCTCCCCGACTTCTGGAGGTGTCCTGCTGACTCCCAGGGCTCCAGGGCCTCCAGCCTGCCCTCCTGGCCCTGAATGTCTCCCCCTCCCCAGCCCACCCCACCTGAATTTGATGTGGGGTTTACCTGGTCTTGCCAAGTAATAGTGACAAAGCTCATGATTTGCTGTTTGCACTGAAATTTTGAGACTTGTTATTTCTTCCAAGGATAACAACTTAATCCAAAGTAATACTCTCCATCTTAAAGTAAGCCTCAAGCCTGGGTAGCCTGTCAATACTCTCACATGTAGCACAAATGACCTTTAAGTGCTCAGGAGGCATGAAAGACAGAGGCCAGCTTAATATTGAAAACATGTACACACACACACACACACACACACACACATACACACAGACACACAGACACTATGGATTATTAAAAAACACACAATGCTGCAATAACCAATAGTTCAGAATTTTACACTTAAAAGGTAAAGCTATAAACTGAGATACATTTTTCTCATCTCACAAAAATCTCAAGTACTATGAAAGCAACAAGAAAAGATGATTCAACTCATCAGAGAAGAGAAAGCAAAGGGGGACTCAGAGAATTTCCTTCTTCTCTCGGTTAATTCCGTGAAGCCTGGAGAGTAGTTAAGAGAACTGGAGCCTTAAGCCAGTGAGATACTAAGCACAACCTCAAAACTAATGAAAACTTCAAATGTTAAAAAACAAACAAACAGACGAAAGCATAAAGGGACCAATAAGCCACTGCTTTTTCCTGGGGATTTTCAGAGGACAAAAATAGAAGATATGCCCATGTCTGAGTAGGTTAAAAAGGTGGATGCCTTTAACCTCGATCCCCAGGAACATTCCAGAAGGGACTGCCAGGTGGCTTGTGAGTCGCTGGGAGCCAGTATGGGTTCACAACGAACCAATCACTAGGAGATCTGCCCCTCTCCCTGCAGGAAGGAGCCACCTGACTGCCGGTGTTGGGGGGAGCGTGCGCCATCTAAGGCTTCTTCATTTCAGTGAGGCAGGTGGTGTCGTCTCTCGTGGTATTTTGTAGACTATGTTACTGTGGCCTGGCCTGAGTGCTTAGAAACATAAGTGAATCCACTGATGGTTAAACAAGTGACCCAAGACATTAATGAAAGAATCCTGAGCAGCCTGGGGTATGATTTTTAAGGAAGAGCACGATTTCTAACCAAATAGATCACATTCGATTCCACGAATGGACTAAAATGAGCTCAAATCCTCCAACTACTTTGGAGAAAATGTAAAGTCCCGAGTTCAGATTTGAGGTTCTCCTGCAAAAGTACGGGGCACTCCCTCTCACCACGCAGGCCTGCCCGCCTCAGCAGCCAGAGCCCGGGCCCTGCAGGTGCCTCCCTGGCAGCCCGGATGCTGCAGCAGTGCCGTCCCACTCGGGGCATCATGACATTCAAAGCAGACAGACAATGATCACAACCTTAAACCATACACACGTGAACACTGGACACCTTGGTCTCCCTCGCTCAGCCGGCTCTGGCCCAGACAGAGACAGAAAGATCCTGGGAGGGGAGAGGACAAGCTCACTCCCTTCGCAGAGGACTGGCCCTGAGTCAATGGGCTGCTCTTCCTGGGAGATTAGACGGCAGAGTGAGGAGCACACATGTGACCACAAAGTGTGGTGGGGATGCAGGAGGCGTGG
Source organism: Myotis davidii (assembly GCF_000327345.1). Lineage (NCBI taxonomy): Eukaryota > Metazoa > Chordata > Mammalia > Chiroptera > Vespertilionidae > Myotis > Myotis davidii. The sequence continues at coordinate 1,465,323 of NW_006298965.1, read as the reverse complement.
GAAGAAGGGATGGTGGACAGGAAATGTGGTCTAGCTCCTGGCGCAGGCCCGTGGTCCCCTGTGCCTGAGCGTCTCATCTTGTTCTTTACTTAGCTGTGGTCGCCCTGTGCCAGGGACAGGGTTTGTGAGAAGAGCACACCATGTCTCTGTTTCTCTAAAGAAAATAACAGCAACAGACACCCCCAAAGTCCATATCCCCAAGCGAAAGAGAAGGAGTGAAACCTCGGCCGCGGCCACCGAACAGGAAGGCCAGCAGTTGTGTTTGCTCAAGGCTTGGGCGGGAGAGGGGGGGGGGACCAGCGATAAGATCGCAGCTCCCAGCCTCTGGGTGGCCTTCCCTGACCCTCTGGTCTTGGGAGTTCTGGACCAGAACTCAAATCCCTTTTGGTTTCGAGACAAGGGAAAAAAACAAAGCCAAAAACAGAAAGGGAGGAAAGAAAAAGAAAACTTTCCCAAGTTCCTGACTTCCTTTTCTCCTCATTCCTTCTGTGTTAGATCCATCTATCCCCCCCCCCGCCCCGCCCCCCGTGATGGTGGGTTATTTAAGGGAAAAGGAAACCTTTCCAGCGAGACCCCTAAATCTTCCTGTTTCTGTAGCATCGCAGCCTTAGCCCATCCTCAGAAAAGCACAACCCTGGTATGGGGATTGTTTCTTGCTTTTTGTTTTGCTTTCATTAGTTTGTTTGAAAATTATACAAGTTTCCCAATGCATTCTGAATAAAATAAATCCCGTTTAAAAATGCTTACTGCCAAACTGAAAAACATCCTGATAAAATAAGCGAGCCAGGTGGTGTCCATTTTATCCAGGGGCCCCTTTGGTGAAGTGTCTGTGTCTTTGGGGTTCAGTATTAGAAATGGCGAGACTGACCTCAAGGGCCGGACAACAACTTATTACCCTCTCCCCCTGACCCTGGCCGTGTTATTTATAGACCACGGGTATCTGCTATTCGCAGCGCCACGTGCTCCGGCTTTTTTTAGTCACACAGTTTGCACCTTCCTTCAGATTTGGCTGTGATCCCGGCCCTCTGGTCAGATGCGCTTCGTGGCCTGGCAAGAAAGGCCCTTTGAGGTCAGCGGGGCCTCGCGGAGGAGGGTGCAGAGTGGGGAGTCTGGGGAGAAACACCGGAGGCATGTGGGCCCGAGGGGGGCCGTGCTCCTGGGCTGTGACTTCTATGGGCGTTCGTGTCACCCGCACAACGTGCAGCCCCTGAAACCGAGGGTCGGTGAAGGAAGACAAGTGTGCTCTTCACAGTCCACTTCCCTCCGAGAGCGTGATGACATCACCCATTGGATCCCTGGCACCGCGGTCCCCATGCCTCACCGAGCCCACTCAGTCTTCCCGCACAGAGACCCACCCATTTGTCCTGAAGTTCAACCATTTCTTAGGGGAAAGCTATCTGTTGTCCTCAAGCCCGTGGCTGCTGGCTGCTGGGGAGAGTCACGTTTGCTGAAAAGTATACCAAGAGCTTGGCCCCTTCTAAAGGCTCTCACTGACAACTCTGAAGCTGGGAGGAAGAGACAATGGGGGGCAGGGTGGAGGGGAGGGAAGCAAAGTCCGGGGAGGGAAGGCAGAGGAGGAGGAAGGGCGGAAGACATCATCCATATCCCACCGGACCCTATGGCTCGGTTCTCTCTGAGTTTTGTAGCCATGATCGCGGACATCCGCTGAGCTTTGGGTGCCAATGGATCTGAATGCGCTTACATGTATAGCTTATCTAATCCCCACAATCCTCTGTGCTAGGCACTGCTATCATCCCCCTTTACGTCTGAGGAAACTGAGGCAGAGAGAGGGGGCGCTGCTCCCCAGGTCACAGGATTTGTAGGTGCCAGAGATGGGGTCCCATGCAGTCGCTCCCTGCACCCCCCTCTGCTTGACCACCTCCCCGTCAACTCAACAGCCGCCGGTGACTCCGGGCGGCTCATGGTGTTCTCTCTCGGCCGCACCAACTCCCCGTTTTTCCTTTTCAAGCTTGTGACAGGGAGTATCTCTGCACATTTCTCTAGTCATCAAAAAATAAAGGGATCCTGAAACGTCAAGGGGGGCAGACTTCGGGGGATAAAGTTCTGTTTCAGTTGTGGTTTTGAACACGCGAGCTATGAGAACCGTAACTGCCTATATAGGTTCCCAGCCGCAGGGCAGCTGTCACACTCACACCTTAGCTGTCAGCACGGGCTGTGGGCAGCAGGCACAGGGGGGGCTGGCACACTGCAGGGGGCAGGAGGGGGTTTGGATCCCAACACACTGCCCTCTGGCCACGCATGGTGCACACCAGAGAACTCAAACTCCCAGCAAAATCAAACCAAATGAAGAGAAGATGCGTTATCTATAGAAGCGCGCTGCTTTGTAACGGCTCAATCGAGGCGGCTAGCTCTGCCCATGCAGTGCTTGTCAGCTAAACCAGGAAAATCACACGAGAGAGAACCAGACGGGAGGGATCCTCTCAGCGAGTATCTATCAAAGGAAAGCAGAGCATCATGCACGCGAGGTGTGCCATTCAGACACAACCGACGGCTGTTTGAGGTTAATTGTCACGGTTTTCACGGACCTATTCAGAGGCTGACCGTCTCACCAATGAAGGCGCAGTCGTAATACAATCCTGACTTCATAGGGGAAACCGAGGCTCACTGAAGTTCACTTGTCTGGCCAAGGCTAACAGGTAAAAACGGCAGAAGGGCAGAGAACTGTGGTCCAGAGCTCGGTATTGTACCTTCCGCACTGTACTGCTCACCCAGAGGCAGGCGTGGGCCCGGGACCCACAGCAACGTCTCTTATCAACACAGAGCTGGGTTTTCTGTCATTACAGGAGAAAAAGGCAGTTTGTGTGTGCGTGTGCGTGTGTGTATATGTACATGCACACACTCAAGAGATGAAATGGGTGGTATGATAGTATTCCAATAGTAATCATATACAGTAATAAGAAAAGACAAATCAGTCCAATGAACTCTTATACTGTTTATGTCCCTTAAGAAAAAAATATTAAGAAAAATCACTTACCAAGATACTGTCAAGGCTAAAAGAAGAGTGAAAAACTACCCACATAAAAAGGGAAAACTCTGTGTGTGTATCCATCCCCCACAGGATCCTACGTGATCACTACATCTGCATGAGTTTATCCTTGTTTTGGTGTTTGGTCTCTGGGTTCTGCTCTCTTGGTTGATATGGGTAACTAAGTTTCACCACAGCTTATAGGAGTCTACAGCATCTCCCGTGTCATATCTCTTCTCAACTTTTGTGGCATCCATTTGTGGCTGCTGCTGTCCTCGCCTCCTACCCGACCTTACCCACCTGCCAAGTTACCTTGGCGAAACAGTTTTGGATGCAAGAGTATTAAACCGAGGAATTGGGAGCTGTGCAGAGATGCACTGAGGATTAAACATCAATGAAAAGAAAAGCTGAGTGATCTTACTATGAAAATAGTCTCATGAGACTTAACGTCCTTTACCGTGAATGCTATTATTTCTTTACTCCTATGTAGAAGACTACAGAGTCACTGTGGGGAGAGGAGAGCACAGGACAGAAGCCCTGCGGGCTTCCCATCAGCCAGCCTGAGTTCTAAGCTCCGGCTTCGGGCTCTCTGCGTGGCGCGCCGCAATCTTCCCCACTGCCTGGGAAAAAGCGGGTGGGCTACAGGCGTCTGCCGGGGTCTCGGAGGGGCACAAGGGGGGCCATCACCTAGGTGCCCCTTACACTGCTAACACTGCGTTCATGTCTGCCCCTTCCTCCTGGTAACCAAACACTTCCAAACTGTAAGGATTAAATGAACACACCCTCTCATGTTTTTGCAAGATTTGGAAAGTCCACAAGGTAGGGAGAGGTAGGGAAGAACACCCTTCTTTTTTGCAAGAGGTGGAATGTGGGTAGGTGACAGAGAAAGAAATGAAGGACAAGGAAGCAAAAATATCCCAAGAATAAATTTTTCCAGGTAAATTTCTGAAACCCAGAAATAAGCCATAAACAGATGGTGAGCTCTTCCGTAAGGCTCTGTTCCAAATGTAAGCTGTGTGCACACAGTGTCCGAGCAGCCTGGGGCTAGTGGTTTCTCTCATAGCTGTGTTCTGTGGACATCTCTGTGAGACCTGCACCCACCAGCTGGGACCCGTCACCCCCACCCCCACCCCCCACGCCCCCCAACCTGCAGTGCTGCCATTGAAATCGTTTGCTGCTTGCCAGCACCTCCACTAGAGGGCAGCAGGTGGAAGGGAGAGGATGTCAAAATAGATTAATGTGGGTGCTTGGCAATAGCAGCTGTCAAGGTGGGGTGCCAAGTAATGGGGGTGCACGGAGGCAAGTGAACTGAGCAGGAAGGATGAGCGCCTGAGTAATTACTGGTTTTCCATTTCTAAGTGAAGCCGAGGATGGAAAGAGGAGGTCAGCTTTAATAGAATGTTGGAATAAGGTTTCCCAAACCAGCTCATCTCAGACTCCTGTGTGGAGTTTCCCTAAAATAAACAATCACAAACGCAAAACATACGAACAAGCAAGCTCCAAGCCTCACTCGAGGTCTTACGCATCAGAATCTCTGAGCGTGGAGCTTATGAATCGGTATTAAAAATACAAAAACAAAAACAAAAAAGCCTTCCAGCTTATTCTGAGAAACAACCAAGGTTGGTCCCATTGGATGTTTGAGGCCCCTTCCAGCTCTCAGAAGACTCATTACACTAACATAAAATATGCCTCAAGCAACCTTTAGAGAGATGGTAGACTTGTCTATCCCTCTACCAACCCTTCGCTGGACAGAGAATGGGCCGAAGTAACTGAAAGTGCTCGATTGTGAATTGTAATTTTCGGAGTGTTATTCCAGACCCACACTCTCAACCTTTCAACCCTCACTGCCAGCCTGTAAGTAGGAAGGTTAAACCCCATTTACAGTTGGGGAACCAAGTTCCAGCAAGGCTGCCTTACGGTTGAGTCTACGCCATGACCGTTGACTTTGGTTTATTCCATCACAACATGTGGGGTCTTTTCAATTCTGTTCTTAACCCGGATTTATACACAATTAGACACAACCAAATGATTTAGTGGAAATCTAAGAATGATGCCAACCCAGTTACATTTTTTTTTGCAGGAATGGAGACAGAAATAAGAGAGAGCTGTGATGGCAAAGCCAACACACCCACCCCACCCTTGTCTGCTGGTGCTCCAGGAAGCCTGGGAAACGGTCAGTGTCATTTGTGAGTGAGACAGAGGAATGAGGGCGAATAAATCGGGGGTCTCACTTCTGTGGCTGCTTGCCACATGGGAGAGTAGAGTGATTTCTTAAGGGTCTTGTCTCCACCTAATCCACACATTTCAAAATCCTTCTGCTGCTGACCACTCTGCTGTGAGGATGCCACTCGGCATGCTCCTGAAGACACGTCTGACTTGGCAATGTTCCCAAACAGATTTTCCAGGAGATTCCAGCAGTGCGGTCCCTGGCTGGCAAGGCCGGTCACAGCAGAGTCTGCCTCGGGCCCCACTCCTGCTGGTCACTGCGGGGCCAGGGCTTCCTCACCAGTAAACACAGGGTCGGTGCCACAGCCTCCAGACAGACCCCAAGTTTAGTGTCAAGTTATTTTGCATTGGTTTCTAACATTTCAAACCTGGGATTTTCATATAAAATGCTCAAAGTCAACTTTGGGGTACATTCCAATGAGCCCTTCCCACCCTCTAACCTACTAGATAATTTAATTATTGTTGTATAGACTGTCTGCCTCACACTCCCATATGTCATTTTCAAACACACACTCTCTCTCTCACACACACATACATACACACTGCTTAGAAGAGCTTTATGACTATAGGAGTTTTTGTTTTTTTTTCTTTATCTTTCTTGTTCACAGAGACATTCCAAGGACCTGGAGTAGTGCCTGGCATATAGTAGGCGCTCAAAAAATTTTGTTGGATAAATTGACTCCTGGTAATTTTATGAAAAGCATATTTTTTTTCCAAATAGGGAGTCTGAAGACAATCAGCTCAAACCAGCGGTTCTCAACCTGTGGGTCGCGACCCCTTAGGCGGTTGAACTAAGACCAGTTCAACCCCACAGGGGTTGCCTAAGACCATCCTGCATATCAGATATTTACATTACAATTCATAACAGTAGCAACATTACAGTTATGAAGTAGCAAGAAAAATAATTTTATGGTTGGGTCACAGCATGAGGAACTATATTTAAAGGGCCAGAAGGTTGAGAACCACTGGCTCAAACCATAGATAAGATATGAATATATCTAATAAATTTCTGATTTATAAGTCATAACACAGACTAGGTTTTATAGGGCACTGCCAAATAAGGGCTGTTGATACATGCGTATGTCCATATATGGTATGTTCATTTCTCATAAATATAATCAAACTGAGATTTAAAAATGGTGGGGACATTTTCACAAAGATTCTGAATGTACCACAAGATCCACCTGTCAGCTCTTTGTCTGTTTCACTTGCGATACTTGAAAAAACAGCATGGCAAGATTACTCCAAAGGCATGTGATAGTCAGTGCCTGGAATGTTCTATATTAATGTAACCTTCAATAGAGAGATGGATTTCTCCGGTGCTAAAAAGGCAGGTCTTAGATGGAGGAAATTTAATCTCACACCAATGATATTAATTTCAAGAGCTGGCTTTGCAGCGATCACACTCTCCACGCATCTGAATAGACGGTCATGTCTGTCTCAGTTCCCCCCAGCAGCCTTTAATTCTGGAAGCGAAGGGACAGGAAGCATCTGGTGGAGGCACTCAATGTGGCTGTGTGTTCATGGGGACTTGGTAGCTGATGTTAAGTGGCTGCATTCCTCATAAATAAGCGTGAGTGACAGATTGCAAGGGTGCCCTTCTAAAATGAGGTGACTCATAACCTAACAACCCCAGCTCTGTGCACCCTAGGAAGACACAGACCAGGTAAACCTGCAGGGCGGACTTAGAGGGGAGGTGCTGTGGCCTTTAATGTACATGTGGCTCCATCGGGCATGCCGGCTTTTAGAGGGAGTTTCCTTGTTAATGATTATGATGTAGAACACCCCGGTCCTTTCAGGATGGTCAATCCAATCTCTGTGGGACTAGCAGGTAGTCACTTCGGCAGAATTATTTCTATCTGAATGTACAACGTCAGATTACAGGTGTTCATGGAGCTAAGCACATTTCTTTTTGAATCAAGAGACCCAAAGTGAGATGATCAAGTGCCCCTTGAAGAATATATTCCGGACTGAGCTTCTGCTTGGACGTGGTGTTATCTAGTGTCGCTGCGACTCTACTTCAGGAGGTCTGGGTCGGAGTTTTTATCTTTATCTTACTGTTTTTGTTTGGCTGTTTGCTATCACCGGAGCAGGTATGAAAAAGGACAGGGGAAAAGGACAGATGTCTGTGACAACTTCAGTTCTCAAGTCACTCATTCAGATTTCAGACGCTTGAAGAGCAGCCCTAAAGAAATGATAGCACCGTCATCTGTGCTGAACAGTCTGTCAGCAGGCACCTTAATACTTGTGGCAAAACGGCTCGAATACATGGCATCCCATGATAAGGATTTAGCCCCAATTAGTCAACTAGTAATTGCTACAGACTGGCTCTCTGGTCCAACTGGTTTCCTATGGTTTGGCTCAAAGGCAGCCCCTCCTTTCTTGGGGCTCCCACCACATTTGTACATGTTACATACATGTGCTCATTATGGGATGTCTCATATGATCTCTCTCTTTCTCCTATCCTCTTTGTTTACCTGGCAAACCTTGAAGTCTCTCAAGGTTTATTTATTTATGGGTCTCTAGCACCCAGCACACAAAGGTCTTAGATGAATAAACAAAGGAAACCGCGGGAAGATAAGGGGTGTACTGTTACTATCTGTCTAAATATTGGTTTAACTTTTAAAACTACTAAAACATGCTTATCTAATTTGACCCCTTCAACAACTGAGGGTCCTGTCATGTCAACATGCAGTCACCGGATCTAGATCTGTGGTTCCTCACTGGGGGCCATTTGTTCCCGAGGGAACAGTTAGCAATGTCTAGAGATGTTTTGGTTGTTACAGCTGAGGGTGCTGGGTGCTACTGGTATGCTACTGGTGCACCCCAGGGGGCAGAGGTCATGGATGCTGCCACTAACCACGTTACAACGCACAGGACTCCTCCCACCACACACACACACACACACACAGAGTTATCTGCTCATAATGTGTGTGCATAAGAAATTATGCAGTGCACCATATAAAACCACTTCTTGCATTCATTCATCTTCCTCAAACACATGCAAACAAACTGACCAAAACCCCTGGGAAGGGCAAGCTCCTGGTTTGATTACTAACTGCTGACCTGGGATGAACATTTGGTTCCTCTGTGCCTTCAGGGTGTAGCACCTGGTAGGAGGAGGAATTCACTGTTTGAGGTATTTCAGGACACTTACAGCATCCGCTGTTTGTGATGATTAAAGCTCCTAGGACAGGGATGGGCAAACTTTTTGACTTGAGGGCCACAATGGGTTCTTAAACTGGACCGGAGGGCCGGAACAAAAGCATGGATGGAGTGTTTGTGTGAACTAATATAAATTCAAAGTAAACATCATTACATAAAAGGGTACGGTCTTTTTTTTCAATAGTTTTATTCATTTCAAATGGGCCGATGGGCCGTAGTTTGCCCACTGCTGTCCTAGGAGGACAGCTAGAGAGAACCAGGTAAATGTAAATATCAGCTGTTTCCCGGGAAGCCCAGGGTTAGATACTGGCAAGTCAATTCCATCTTTTGTCTGTGAGAAAACCTTACTTGAGTGGTTGGGAGCAAGCAGGAAGTGAGGGGACTTTGTTTTGCTTTTGTAAGTTCAGTGTGTTGGGGTGACATTGGCTACTTCGATTATATAGGCTTCAAGTGCACATTTCTAAGATACATCATCTGTATATTGCATGGTGTGCCCACCCTTCTTAAATCTTGATGGCTGCAACTCACCAGATTATTCTAGGTACATAAGCCAGTGCCAAGTTCAGATGACTGGTGCTTCCATTGTCCCAGCATGCTCCCGCCCCGCTCCCCGCACCATCCCCCTTTCTAGGAAGGCAGCCTGAGCTAGTTTGCTTTGGCAGCTGCATTGTTAACAGTTGAGTTACATTATGCATGCAACCAACTAAATAACAGTCAAGTCTCTTAGAGGACTTGCTGTACACCAGGACTTGCACTCCCTTCATTTGTGAACTTGATTTTTAAAAAAGCAACCACGTAGACACAGGACTTTACATTTATCCCTATCAAACCCCCCTGAGTGTTCTGGCCCCGGTGGTTTGGACTACAGGAGGCTGTCAGGATATTCTGAATGCCCGTCCGTCAGGGAGCACCTTAGCTGCCGTGGGCTTTGTATCAGCTGCAAGTTGGGTTAGCCCGCCTTCCTTGTCTTCACTTGAGTAAATGACTAAAAACCCAGCACAGGAAACGAAGGTCTATCGCCAGGGCTTGGTCGGAAGGAGTCCCTTGCAGAGGTCCACCTCCATATCCAGGAATGACAGAAAAATATGTTTGGAGTTGAAAGGGGCAGACTCAATTTTTCTCTCTGTCAGGTTTTATTAATAGACGAGCAACTGAGTCTAGAGAAATTAAGAGCTTTTGCCCCAAACCACAGGGCGGCTTCCTGACAGAGTCCAGGTTCCTGGATTCATGGCCCGGAGCTGCTAATTGGTTTATGTTTCTTCCCATCACCCATTCGATGGGATCACCAGTGGCAAAGAAGGCATCCTGATTGGTTTTGTTGTTGTTTTTTCAATGTTTTTTTATTGTTGATAGTATTACAGATGTCCCCTATTTTCCTGAGCTCCCTTTGCCCCTTTCCACCCAACCCCTGCCCCATCCTAGACCTGCCCTACACTACTGTCTGTGGCCATGGGTTATGCATATATGATGTTCTTTGGTTAATCTCTTCCCATCCCCCTTCCCTACCTCCCTGAGATTCATCAGTCTGTTCCATACACCCATGCCTCTGTGGACCTGTTTTGTTTATCAGTTTATTATTTCGTTCGATTCCACATATGAGTGAGATCATGTGATAGCTATCTTTCTCTGACTAGCTTATTTTGCTTGACACAATGTTCTTTGCTGACAATTTGCCTTTCTCCTAAAAGAGCAGCACAAAAAAGAAATTCCAGTGAATGGGGGACTTTTATTTTCATGAGCGTGGTTTCACTCCCACTAATTCATGTGGACAAATCCCATCAGAAAAAAATGGTATGAGAACAACATTATGCCCAGCTCAAGTCCTCTGGACAAAATAGGGAACGTTAGTCCTATGAGGACGGGCAAAGCTTTGGACAGGGAGGTATAGATTTAGAAACAAGCAAAAGCTTACAGTGCAAGAGTGAGTGTGTGTGTGTGTGTGTGTGTGTGTGTGTGTGTGTGTGTGTAGTATAATTCTGCAGACCAGCCAGTAGAGGTGGGATGGCTTCACTTGGACAGCTTCTGTGTTCATGAATAATCCATAAACCATGCAGACAAGAAAACCGAGAGTTGATCCCATAA
>NW_006298965.1:1450614-1454754 GCF_000327345.1 Myotis davidii | reverse complement strand
AGCAGGTACTGTTTATAAAGGTGTTTATTTCAAAGGTGAAGCCATGGCTTCTGTCCCCACAAACCTGGGCTCCTGATTTAGCCTCAAGAAGAGATGCCCACTTACTTTGAGGAAATTACCTATAGCTTGTAAGTTTTATATATCACATGTACATACCCCTAAACAAATAACATATAAGTTTGATATATCATACATATGCCCATATATAACATATGTTACATATGCCCATATAACACACACACACACACACACACACACTCACAAATATAACCCTTCTACATATATGTAATATGAAATAATGAGGCTCACACTGAAAGTCTAAGTGCTCCATTAAACTTAAAGAATCTGCATCTTAGGGGATTTATAGAAGAAGTTCACAAAATCACCACCTGTCTTTTTGACACAACCATGATTCTTTAGCTTCATCGTGTAAAACATGACCATGTGACACCAATGCAGCTTCCACACATCAGCTAAAATGCCCTCAGAGGTGAGCGCTACAATAGTCCGCCAGCACGGAACCGGGCACAGAGGCAGTGCAGTGCCAGACTGCTTGGGGCCAGATTGCCTGGGCTGAACTCATGCTTGAACTTGCCTTCACCAGTTATGTAAATTAGTTACATAATTATTCTTGGTGCCCTTACCTAAAAACAAGGTAATGATGAACTTTCCTCTTAGCACTGCTGTGGGAATTAACTGAGGGATTAACTATAAAGGAGGCACAACTGGATCCACCAAATTGTTCTAGTATTATTGCTGTAAACTGGTTTTAATTCTGTCTGCCACATCCCCAGTGCACCTGGTGGCTAAGCTGAGGGACTGTGCCTCACAACCTCTTGGTGTCCTGTCTGTCACAGGGCAAATGCTCAATGAATGATCACTGACCGACTCACCAGTATCACCCTAGCATCAGTCAACTCACTGCAGACCCACCTGCTGTATTGATCAGATTTAAATTTATTAGCAGTAGAAGCACAAGTACTAGATCACTAAGGTTTTAGCAACCCTATCTTCTGAACATTCACCATTAAAACTACTAATATAGTAGTCGTCTTACTTTATACAAGTTTATGCCATTGTGTCTTATTCCCATTGCTGAAAACATCTTAAACAGTAGAATCCTCTTCCAGACAGTTGTCTGGACTCATTATTTAAACTACTCTAGCTTCCATAACTTCCTTATGCAACGGAACTGCTTCTTTTAGGCATATATTGCTATAAATGCTATTCCACACGTCTGTTTAGTTTGCATGTCTGTTTAGGCCTCAGGGTGTGCAGTAACCCAACTTGGAGCCAATAGAAGTTACCAATAGAAGCCAATAGAAGTTACTGAAAAAGCGTGTGCCTTTTCTATGGGATCTCAACAAGTGGATTACTGGTGTTTCCTCCCTAATGGCTTTAAACAATTACTCTCCTCCCATTGAGCAGATGAGAGCACTGAGGCCAGAGTGTGTAAGGAACTACCAAGGCTGGTGCTGCCAATGCTGGCAGCACTTTGCTGACAATGACACTGTAACCATTTCTGTGCACAGATGCCCGTGTGCCTTTGCCCCCAGCACCCGGCACTGTGTCTCTGCTGGCTGTCCCGGGCCGCTAGAGCCACCTGGACCTCCACTTGGAGAACGGAGAGGGTCTAGGAACCTGCATCTTCCTGGGGTCAGGCCTGATCTGGACAACTTGAAACACTGCTTCCAAAGGCACTGAGACAGATACCCGCCCCCCTGCCACCCAGCCCAAGGGACACGACTGGATAGCGCATCCTTGCTTGGTGTCTCCACCCGTCTTACTTCCCTAGTCCCAGATCAGTTTCTCCCTGGAACATTTTTCAATAATTTACTTTCATTTGGATCCTTGTCTTAGCATCTGATTTCTGAGGAACTCAACCTAAAAAAATGGCAGAGCTGGGACTCAAACACAACTCTTACAAAGTCCAAGATTGATGCTCTTGACTGCTTTTTAAAAAATATATATATATATTTTTATTGATTTCAGAGAGGGAGAGGAATAGAGAGATAGAAACATCAATGATGAGAGAGAATCATTGGTTGGCTGCCGCCTGCATGCCCCCTACTGGGGATTAAGCCCACAACCTGGGCATGTGCCCTTGATTGGAATCAAACTGTGACCTCTTGGTTTATAGGTCAACACTTAACCACTGAGGGCTTGACTGCTTTTCCTGACTGTGGCAGAGGAGCAGGAAACAGGAATCGGATATGACTGGTATAGAGACTTGCTTACTGGCCTACGCCCCACTCATCTCTCTGGGTTCTCGGAATCTGCATCCTCCTGGGGTCAGGACTGATCTGGACAACTTAAAACACTGCTCCAAAGGCACTGAGACAGATACCCGCCCCCCTGCCACCCAGCCCAAGGGACAGGACTGGATAGCGCATCCTTGCTTGGTGTCTCCACCCGTCTTACTTCCCTAGTCCCAGATCAGTTTCTCCCTGGAACATTTTTCAATAATTTACTTTCATTTGGATCCTTGTCTTAGCATCTGATTTCTGAGGAACTCAACCTAAAAAAATGGCAGAGCTGGGACTCAAACACAACTCTTACAAAGTCCAAGATTGATGCTCTTGACTGCTTTTTAAAAAATATATATATATATTTTTATTGATTTCAGAGGGGAGACGACAAGAGAGAATTATAGACCGGCTGCCTCCTGCATGCCCCCTACTGGGGATTGAACCCACAACCTGGGCATGTGCCCTTGAACTGAATCGAACTGGCACCTTTCTGTCCACAGGTCAACTCTTTATCCACTGAGCTAAACCAGGTAGGGCTTGACTGCTTTTCCTGACTGTGGCAGAGGGGAAGGAAAGAGGAATCGGATATGACCGGTATAGAGACTTGCTTACTGGCCTATGCCCCACTCATCTCTGTGGGTTCTTTGAGCACCAGCCAAGGCCACCTGACCAGCTTCTCCTCCTCTCCATGGTTCTTCCAAGGCTCTCTATGCCCTCCCAGTCTAAGCTGCTGGCTGCTCCAAGGAAGTGAGAGCTATGGGTGGGGTCACAGAAGCAGGGGACATCAGGCATAACCAAGTCAAATGCAGAGCTAACTGAGCTGCTGGCCACTAACTGCAGAAATCAATCAGTAATCTACACAGACATTACTGAATGCCAAGTGTGGGCTCAGTGGTGGCAACAGTCGCCTTACTTCATCTTTGCCTTCCAACTTCTGCATTAAGGCATTAGTTGACCCACTCTCAACCAACATATTGAAGAAATCACACCCAAAATTCAACATGGAATAGTTCATTTTAAATACAACTCATGCTAATGAAAGTGCCTAAAATCCTTCTATTTTTGTCTTTAATATCCTCCTATTTTCTCCTTAAATTAAGTTTTTTACACCTCAGAATACAGGTGTAATAGCATCCATCCAATGAAATAAGACAGTGGGGTTACAGTGGGGAGTAGCCATCCTTTTTCACTTTTACACTCACAGTTGGTCCATAAATGTGAGTTTGACATGCACATATGGCCAGGAGATAGAGGCACAGAAGTTCATTACCTCCTTCCATTCCTCGACAAGAGCTTTTCAGGAAGCCAGGTTTAGACATAGCTGCACAGGGAACAGAGAGCTGGTCAACCGTGCTTATGAGGTTCAGAGTGAACGCCCACACAGTGTGGTGCTGGCACGCTCAGAGGGGAAGTCAGGCACAGTCATATAACAGCGTGTAAACCCAGCCAGGGGTGTCTGAGCGTGGCACATAGGGTGCTTCGCTGCATTCCATTCCCTGAAAGCTGATCTGGCCAAACAGGGCTCCGACACTAGGCAGGGCTCTTTGACTGACTTCCCCATCTCTCTGTTGCCCTACCGTCATCACAACACATCCTTCATTAGCTGTTGTTCTGAAAAGCTTGGTGCCTCTTGCTCCAACCAAGAAAGCAGCTGGGTCAGTGGCTGGGTATGAGAGGAGATGTCCTACATGTTAGGCAGCCACAAAATAGTCCTTTCCTAAAAAAATGACCTCTCATTTTTGGAGAAGCCGAGGATCCCCAAAATACTGCATGGTAATATCACCAATTCAATCTCCACTAATGTGAACCTATTAATACCAGTACATACACATGGCAATCTAGAGGCCAAATATTCTACTCAATATTATTTTTCTTTACACAAATTTTCAGC
>NW_006298965.1:1449152-1450407 GCF_000327345.1 Myotis davidii | reverse complement strand
AAATTTGCAGCTTTCTACTGTAAGATTAGGGGACACACAAAATACCAGTGTTTCTCATATTCAGATATTAATAAATGAAGGGTTATCTAAATATAACTTGGGCTCTTAATTTTGAGAGTTTCATATTTTAAGATGGGCTCTCATTGGAAAATTGGAAAGATCTGCTATTCGAGGAATGGGGCTGGGAAAACTGAACCAGCTATTTATGTAATTCCTAATCAGAGTCTTTCATAATCTCAAGCTCAATGTCCAAAGGGGCAGAGAAAACTTGGATTTGAAGTCTGCAGGCCTCATGATACCTCACTATGTCTGTCAATATTTGAGGAAATTTAATCAGGTACGTGGGGCACAGATAAAGATGCTGCCCACCAGGGTGGCGGTGGTGCTGGGTGACTGGTTTGTTCGATGCAGGATGATGGCCCGGGCTGGTGCACGGGGTACAGAGTTCAGTCGCTATTCGAGGAATGGGGCTGGGAAAACTGAACCTGCTATTTATGTAATTCCTAATCAGGGTCTTTCATAATCTCAAGCTCAATGTCCAAGGGGGCAGAGAAAAGTTAGATTTGAAGTCTGCAGGCCACATGATACCTCACTATGTCTGTCAATATTTGAGGAAATTGAATCAGGTACGTGGGGCACAGATAAAGGTGCTGCCCACCAGGGTGGTGGTGGTGCTGGGTGACTGGTTCGTTCGATGCAGGATGATGGCCCGTGGCTGGTGCATGGGGTACAGAGTTCAGTTACCTGGGCAAAGGTTGACAAGACTTAGGCTGGGCATCAGCCTCCCTGGCATTGGTGGGGAGGGCAAAGTTCTGGCGCTAGTGGCATCTGAAGTACATAGTAGGAAAATGAGATCATTCCCTCAACAGGGAAAGTCCATTAGTTAGGGCTTAGGGTAGGACACAGGGATGCTTGGGGCTTCTTGGAGGGTCCTGGCTTCTACAGTGTACAGCTATTTCCAGACCTCCCATCCCCCTGCAATGGAAAGGGATGCTAATTCAACCCAGCCCTGCTCTAAGACTAGAGATAGAGAGCATCAATGACAATTGTGGAGTATGACTGGGAAAGTCCCAGGATGTAGATGCTGGTTCATTCCTTCACTTAATAAATAAATAAGGATCTACTCTATATGACAGAATGCTAGAGGATATGGATACAGGGATGCAGAAAACATCCTCATAGATTTAAAGGTCTAGTGAGTTTTAAGTCCAAAATAATCTATGACACAGGGTATGCAGTGGTCATTTTGTCAATC
>NW_006298965.1:1447921-1448697 GCF_000327345.1 Myotis davidii | reverse complement strand
AGCTAGCACTGTGGGGAGGAGGAAAGCTGACAGTTCCTGAAGTCAACATCCACACGGAATTGGACTCCAAGCACTGGTGATGCCGTCTCTTCAACATCTGTCTGTGATCATCTATTTTTCACCACCACGGTCACACTTACATCATCTCTCTCCTGACCTATTACACCCATCTTCCTCTGCATCCATCCCCTTCAAATTCACTTTCATTCTATTACCAGTATGAGTTCCAAAGTGAAAATCGAACAGTATTAGTACCCTGCTTAAAACTTCCATAACCTAAGGGGACCAGAATTAAAATGTTTTTTGCTTTTTTTGAGGTGTTTTTTTGTTGTTGTTTTTTTGTTTTGTTTTTTGTCTTTCTTCTCTTTTACAGACCATGAGCTTCTTAAAGGAAGACACAAATATAAAATTCCTCCTTGAATCCATTACAGTGCTCGGTAAAAACTTGCTGAAAGAGTTTCTGTGTTATTATCTCTAAAGGTCTAAGCTCATGTCTTCCATTGGCACCAGGTAGACAAGACCAGAAGCTCCATAACCTGCCCTTCTATGGCCTGCTGAAGTCCGATGTCAAAGCTGTTTGTGATACCAGGGGGAGCAGGTGATGCGGGGTTGCTGATATGCACGGACTCAGGCCCTGGCACTAGAAGACTCTGTAGGATTGCTCCTGGCCTCCTGGCGGCAGGAGAGACAGCAGCAACCTAAAACTCTGTGGTGTCTCCGTCACGTCCGGTGAACGGGAAGCCTTGGGTTGTTTGTTCCTCCTTGAAAATATTTTA
>NW_006298965.1:1438604-1447642 GCF_000327345.1 Myotis davidii | reverse complement strand
AATATTTAATATAATATTTATATATAATGTATGGATAGACATACACATATACATATATTATATGTAAATATTATATATGCTGTATATAAATATTAGACACATACACACAAATGTTCTATCATGAGCTTAGCACTTTTGGCTGGCCTACAACTCTGAGAAAAACCATGACTTGCAGGATATGGCATACACTTCCTCTCTCGTCTCTTCCTCTCCAAATACTAGCCATGCTGAAGGCCCAGCAAGTCTTACCTTCTCCACGAAGCTTTTACCACCTGTAGGCCTTCTGTAATTTAACTCCAATCTATTGACCTAAGTTTACTTCCAAAGGGAACAGTTACAAATACAGTGCTCATGGACCACACGCTCTGGCCAAATTAATCCTATGCCTTCCACAAAGTAGAGGCTCAAAACGTATCTGTTGGATACTGAATGTGTGAACAGGAACCGTGCATTGCCTGGGACAGCACCCTGTCCAGAGTAGAAACCCAGCTACTCTAGAACCTGCTCTCTGTGTCACCTCGTGTCGATTCCTGCACACGTCTGTCCTTGCTGCTCCCTTATCATATCAGCTTCTCCTATATCCCAGCTTCTGTGAAGTTCTCTTTACTTCGGTACAGCCGGAAGTGACCTTCCTCTCCTCACACGTAAAGGCTGCAGTTTGGGCTACTATTTCCATAGTTAATCAACATTGCCTCCTACTGTAATTCTTTTAAAAATATATTTTTGTTGATTTCGAGAGGAAGGGAGAGGGAGAGACAGAGCAACAATGATGAGAGAAAATCGTTGACTGGCTGCCTCTTGCATGCCTCTTACTGGGCATGTGGCCTGACCAGGAATCAAACCGTGACCTCCTGGTTCATAGGTCAACATTCAACCACTGAGCCACACTGGCAGGGCCCTACTGTAATTCTTTGTGTATATCCTTATCTCCTAACTCATGGTAAATTTCCTGAGGGGAGAATCACTGTATTCCTCAGAGCCCTAAGTGCAATCTTTGAAAACAGAAAGCTCTGAAAAAATATCTGTACATCGAATTTGTTGAACTAACTAGTCTGGTCCACCTTGATTCTTTTTCAGAGCACCTTCACCATTAGCACCCTTCACACCATCCCTGCAAGCTCCACAGTCTCTCATTCATTTCTAGGAGTTCCTCACGTCCTGACTAGATGAACTTTCCAGGCAGGCCAGCTCCCTCCTGGGGTTGCTGAGGGGGGAGCATCCAGCAAAGGGGATGCTCAGGGGTGGGTTAACTGAAATTGAAGAGATGAGACTCATGTATAACAGGCACTCCTCGGAAGAAAATTTCCGTCCATCAAATCTGTAAACATATTCCTCATTAAACTCATCACCCAGAAGGGGCAGTTCTGAAGCGGCCAGTTGACAGTTCGACTCCGTGAAGGTCCCTGGAAATGAGGTGCTGCCGGTCACTCTGATTCTGGAATAAGAAATCTCCCCGAGACTATAACCTGCCGTGAGGAGCAGGAGGAGAGACCAATGTGCAGGATGAAAGACGAGAGAGCATCTATTGCAACACGAGCTAAGACAATGGTGGCACTGTTCAGTGTTTAGTTCTTGTTAAATTTCCCATAGGGCAATTAGACTTAATAAAAAAGCCTCTCAGGGCCAGTATATTCCTAATTGCTCATCTGCCCAGGCATGAAAATCCCTGCTCAACACTTCACGTGCCAACCTTCCCCAGGCACACACATCTGTCATCTCCCACCAGCTCCCGGGCGCCTTTCTCCAGCTGCCGCTTCCCAGGTCCCTCAGCCAGCAGAGCACATCTCTGACTGACCAAATGGAATTCAAATGAATGGGTGGTGAAGTACACTAGAGTTTGTTTTGTTTTTTTCCATCCTCACCTGTATTTTTAGTCTACCTTATTCAATGAGAGAGGAAATAAAAATAAAATGATTTGACTACAATCCGGCCTGGCAGAGAAAGAAACACATGGCCCATGGTTGTTATCTGACATTTAATCCTCGTTCTGTCATGTGATCGCTTCGGTTAAATCCATCAGATAAATGGCCAGATCGGCACACTCATGCTCAAACACGCCCATCCACACCTCCTTACAGAAACATCAGGCACCATCCCTGACAATCCCCAGGCTGTTTTAAGGAAGAATTCTGGAGTAGCCACACACTTCAAAGGGATTTTGGTTAGCCCACTCAGAGGAAAAAGGAGCAGGAAGAAATCTGTCCCTTTGCTAAATTACTTACCATGTGCAAGTGTTGGCTGGCTGCCGGATTGGTGTTTACTATCAAGCATTGCATTTTCTCATGCCCTGCTCCTCCCAAACGCAGAAACAACGCAAACCTAAAACTACCAGAAAGCAAAACCAAAAGGCAACACGGAGCCAGCTAATGGTGCTGTTTTCTCCACTTTCCTCATGAAGCTAAAGGTTTATGTCCAAGCTAAAATGTCAAAGCCGCTGACAGAGAGGCTCTTTGCAGCTTTTCTAGGTCAAAAGTGTAACTTGAGTTCATCTTTCAGTGGGGATACATTTTTAAAGATACATCTTTAGAGATTTCATTTGCCATATTTTCCATTTTACAGGTTTTTAAAACTCCTCAAGCCTTGCCCAGTGGCGTGAAAGTCACCTTAATGAAGAAAGTCGAGAGTAAAGCGCCGTGACTTTGGAACAGCGCGGGGCCCAGCTGTAATGCCTTGGCTCGGAACCAGGGGCTAAAGCCGGCCCTGGGAAAAGCTGCTGAAACGCGGCCTGGGATCCCTCCATGTCTGACTTGCACAATGTTGACATTATGACACCAGAGAGACCCAAAAATATTTCAAACAATTATGACTGCTTTTCTATAAATGTTTCTCCATTGCTTTAAGAGATAAAGTAACATATTTTACCTTGCCTGTGTTCTTAGTTACCCTGGTCGCCCTCAGCAGCTCAGTACTATGGATTTATTTTGGGCGCAAAGGTCAGGGAGGACTTCTGAGGGCACCACCTCTGCTCTGAAACTCATTTTCAACAGGAGCTGCCCGGTGAGCAGGGGGGCTCAGCTACTCTTAAAGCAGCCACCGCATGTGGCGCCACAAGCCTGGGAGACAGAGATGGCTTGTTCCCTCTGCAGACGCCCAAGCCGGGAAAACATCAAGTACAAGACAATCTCTGAAGAAGCTCCCCAACGCCTTCTGAGCACAGTTTTCTTTCTGGGCAGAAAACTTCTTCTTTCTTCCTTCCATTACCCTTTCTTGGTCCAGTTATTTCTGCTCTGAGACATATGTTTGCATAGATGGACTTTCCACCAGGAAACGGGTAAAACCAGGAAGAACTACAGGGATGGCCAAGCAGGTCCGGGCGTCTTTATTTCTGAGTGTCTTATTCACTATTTCAGGTGTCTCATCCTTCAAACTTAGCCAGATGGTCACCACCCAGAGAGTAAGAGGCAACATGTATTTGAAACCTGCAATTTCCACTCTCAGAGAATATGACTAAGAGGCTTTAATCCTGAGCTCTGCAAATAGGCTACGGTATCCTTAATCACACAGGAGCTAAGTGATCAGTAGGTTAATAACCCCTCAGTGTAATTCAGCGTCTTTCCCGGAGCCCGAGGACCAAGAGACCTGGTTTGCCTTCAGATAAATGCTTGCAGCATGATTTGGGGGCATTTATTTTTGATGTGAAAACACCAGATGCCAAAGCTGGCCACTGTGTTTCCTGTAAAACACCCACAGAAAAGTCCTCTGAGTTTATGATTCCAAAGATGCATTTCCTATTTGCCACTACTTAAAACGTAACGCATTCTGATGACATCATACCAAGAACTTAGGTTTAACAAATAAAGTTCACTATTATTTCAAAATGCTGCCGGTGGGAACAGAGAACTCACCTTCACTCCCAGAAAAAGCATCACTTGAGCCAGCCACTGCCAAGGTCAACAGCAGCTTCCAGAGATCCATACCTGTAGGACCTGCAATCACACAAAAAGGCAGAAGATGAAGCCAACGCCAAGAAGACCACGATCACTAAGTGCCGTTTAAAGGCTGTGGAAATCACACATGAGCTGACACGCATGGCAGTTCTGGAGCAAACCCTAGCCATCTTCCAGGGTCCCTGAGTCTCACAGTCATTCTTTTCCTGGGAGCCAACAGCAGGTTGTAATACATTTTCCTCCCCATGGGTGCTGCCCTCAGGAGTCACGCAGACACTAGAGATCTTCATATCCTGGCCCGCAGCCATCGAACCACACCACGACAAATGACCCCCACGCATTGTTCCTATAATGGGCCAGTGTGGTTTGCTTTAATGGAACCAGGAAATACAAAAACCTTTCATCAGCGTCACCAAGCACAGGGCCATGAAATGAAAAGTAAAACAACCTACTGTAATCATAAAAGTTCTCTAGTGTGTTTCCCAGTGAACAAAAGAGCTCAATGAACACTCACAATACCCAGGACCATGCTAACAAGCCATCCTAAGGAGGTTTAGCTGGAGGGCGGCAGAAAGGAGAGAAGCAAAAGAAAACAGAACCTGTGTCCTGCCTCAGGGGCCTCCCCAGCATCCTCCTGGGGATCTAAGGAGTTTTAGGAGGAATAAAGGCTCACAGAAGGAGAAGGGTCCATTCATGCCTTTAGCCACTGGGAATCCCACGTGTGGCCACACCTTGACCCTCCAGTTTGATGAATGGCGGAGCAGATCAGCATGCCTGGCCAGCATCCACCTCTGCCCGGTGGAAATAAGCTGTGGGGTAAATAAACAAGGCATCCACTTCCAAGACCTCCCAAGGGGCAGGTTTGGGCTGATTTAAAGTGAACTCAGCAGACCACCCTTTGGAGAGCTGTTGCTACATCTGACAACTAACGCCAATATCTCCCTGAAATCACTGAGGCACCTGATCATCACACGCGGAGCTCCACCAGGACCCGTCCTGGCCTCATGCTGGTGACTGTACACTCTCGGCAATAATGAAACAGCGCTGCTCACTACCCCGCACCAGGCAGAAATTATGAACAAGAATGTTTTCATGGGTAATGGGATGGCGTGGTCCCCGAGAATGGCTGCATAATTCTGAATCGGTATACAATGTCTCAGGGTCTATACTTTCATTTTCAGACAGTGGGTAACCCACCATTGTTTTTGTTCCATATGCTTTTTCCCCTTAAATATATTTTTTATTGATTTCACAGAGGAAGAGAGAGATAGAAACATCAATGATGAGAGAAAATCATTGATCGGCAGCCTCCTGCATGCCCCTTACTGGGGATCAAGCCTGCAACCTGGGCATGTGCTCTTGACCGGAATCGAACCCAGGACCCTTCAGTCTGCAGGCTGACGCTCTATCCACTGAGCCAACCCGGCTAGGGCTGTTCCATATACTTTTGTGCTCTTAAAAAATTCTAAGAAAACACATCTCTACATACACCGTCTGAATACGGATTTGTGTGCCGACATGCAGGAAAACCGCTCATACACTGCCCCAGGGAGTCCTTCAGAGGACCGAGTGTGTATCTTAATTCTCCACCACTTGACCAGCTGTGAGATTTATGACATCCACGTTTTAAATTCCTAACCTGGAACGCTCTGCCCAATGTCCTTGCCTCATTCCCGTGTACGGTACCAATGGAACCTCTGAGCATCTGCCCGTAGGTCCTCTGCTCCTTGGTGAATAGTCTGAAGCCTCAGCAGAAATGCAGAAAAAGGCTAAAGACAAATATGTTCTAGGCTGAAAATGCCATCCTGTTGGTAATGGGATGTTTCCTTTAAATGTTTATTTTTTAAGTATTCTTTTAAGTAGGGAACGCATTGAGGAGCTGCCTCGCAAAGAGTTCGTTTCAGCCCTCATCCCTCATGCGCTTGGTGGCAGGGAAAGGAGCCTCTGGGGCACACCTCTCTTGATGTCCGGTTGCAGCAGAGATTCCCAATTCGCAGGCCAGTGTTTTGCTTCCTAACTGAGTAGAGAGAAAAAGAGGTGTGTGGTTCTCAGAAGGGTGCTTTCACTGGTTTGCAAGTCACCTCTCCAAACAACTCAAAGAGACTTGCAGATGCCAGACACCTGTGAATTTTGCTTCAGGTGAACAGTTGTTGACCTCTTCCCATGGCCTGCACATGAACTTCACTTCTCCCAGGGTGGGTTTCTGGCTCTCTCCGACTCCCTTCGTTCTAGCCTGCATTTCTCCCTTGGCCTTCAGGTGAACAGCTCCTGCTCCAGATATGCTAATTATCAGAGGAATTCTGCTTGAGGTTGGAGCTTTTGGTAAAGATTTCGGGGCCTCAAGACCAGATCAGAGCAGCAGGGGAACAAACAGATTTAGAGATTTCGTGCTCTTCCTTGGGTCCCTGCTGGTGCCTGGATGACACACACCTCTTGCCCTGCCCCTCCTTCCTTCTCATGACATAAAAGATGCCTGAAATCTGGGCTCTCTTAAGATGGGTTTGCAGAAGCTATAAGGCATCCCTCCATCTTCTCCAGTTGGCATCTTCTCCATCAATAAACCTTTACTTACTCCAAACTCTGACGTTTTGAATATTGGCCTTTGAAGCATCCCACATGAGAACCTTGAGCCTTGAGCCAGTAACAAACTGATTAGCACAATGCCTCTATGAGCCAAACATATCTCCATAGAAAACATTCCATCTCACAAAACAAATAGATCAGAATCCCCCCGAAGCAAAATGAAGCAGAAGTCTGTTTTCACACTCCTACAGCAAAACGGGGGATGTTTAAAACTGTCCTTCTTTTTTACAGGAGGTGAGAACAGTCCACTGCCTCTGAGAGCATTGCACAGGGACCCAACTCTCACTGTCCAACCCGGGTGGCAGCAGAGAAGATGAAGAAATGTAGCTGGATTCCGTAGGAGCCGGTGGCTTCAGTAGAGACTAATGCTCTCTCCGTGCACTGTTGCTGGCTCAGGGCGTGGCAGCTCCAAAGGCAGGCTGCTGCACTTCCCCAGTGAACTCTCCATCACATAACCAGGCCAACGGGCATTCTGTTCGATTTCAGTGTAAGCTGCCCACTTCCGCTGTGCAGGCTCCCCGTGGCAGCTTCTGTATGAGAGGACCCTTCACTGGGTTCTGGATGAGATGAAACGTCCCAGTGGAGCACAGAGTGCAACACACGTGTGGAACTTTAATGCAATCTACCAATGACCTGCCAGATGTGAGCTGGAGAAAGTCCCATGATTCCTTTCCCCAGAACCACCATCCAAGTACAGGCAGGCGTTGGCCAGGGGATTATACCAAATTGTACCCTAGCCTATTGGCTTTTTTAAGTTTGCAATATTTTTCTAGGGAAAAATCCCTCTCTAGATTTCTAATGATATTTATACATTCTGTGGCTATAACCTCATGGCAAGATTTGCATTTGCAGGGGGAACACAAGCTTCTACTCTGGAAGGAAGCACACCATTCCCACTCTCAGAGCCTGAGGCATTTTGCCTGTTCTCCCCTCCCTGAAGGGAGAGCCAGTTGAAAAGCAGTGTGATCCAGCTGGCGTGTTTGAATTCTGTAGACTGCCCAGCAGAGGAGGCCTCCACATTAGTTAGGCCTATGTTATACTGAATTTTATTTCTTGGCTATAAAACAGTCCATAAACACATGAGAAGAGATGGAGATTAAACATAACATTTTTCCAACCTGTTATAACCAACCTCAAGCAAAGAAAACAATTGGTTCAATTCCCTTTAATTTAAAATTAGCAAGTATTTGTCCAACAATGAGTGCCTATTAGCATCGTGCAAGGCACAGTGAAGAAAACAAAAGCAATGCAAACCCTGGTGCCTGACTTTGGGAGTTAGGCAAGATAGGCACGGGACACTGGGAAAAGAGGCACACCTACAAACGGAAGGTCAGAACTGGGGAAAATCAGCTGCTGAATTGATGGTCTTAAAATTAGAACTAAATGACAAATAAGATTGTGATCGGTTAGAAAAAGTAAGAGGGGATGGGCGAACTTTTGCTCTGGCAAAAACAACAATAACAAAACAACAACAAAGCTCAGTGCAAATGTTGTGGGTGTGGGTCTGAGTTCTGACTAGTTCATGGTAGTGGTCTCAGGGGGCTGGTGAGCTGGAGAACAAGGTTCTGAATTATGAATAAAGGGGAACAAATTAAATTGCAACTCATATTAATCAGAAACCCTCTGGAAGTTTTGGTATAGGCAAGTCATATGCAAAAGTTAATTCTCTCAGCAGAGATCTGCCCCTTATACCTTCTTAACTCAGTATCCCTGAGAAATACTGAAGATTTGGTGATGACTGGATGGATACATGGAGATGAGAGAGAGAGAGAGAGAGAGAGAGAGAGAGAGAGAGAGAGAGAGAGACATGTCTATCATAATGACTGAGGCTATAGCATATGTGCGAATGAAAGATGGTACTATCAACAGAAATCAGGAATTTGGGATCTGAGCTGTTTCGAGGGAGGAGGTCACATGGCTGTTTTGGATACTTGGTGTTTAAGACAATTATGAGACTTGTGGAAATGTTGGGAATGTCTAGTGGGAAGTTCAAGGTAGGAGAGCAAAGATTGAAAGAGAAGTTATTACTGGGTGGCAATAAGGATCAGATGAACTTAATGTGAAGACAAAACACCTTCATGAAGAACCCTACATCAACCTTATTAAAAGTAGTATTTAAAATTATGTTAAATCATATAGGGAAGAATGTGCTCATTTCTGGTTTTAATTTGGCACAGATGAAATGAACCATCACCCAAAACTACCTACGCCTTCTGATTTGTATCAGGCCTTTAAAAGACAAGTGGTCAAAAGCATCCCTAGAAGTATGATGTTAGTGTATTAATATATGGGGGGAATAAAATAATAGATTCAGTTGCTTGTAGCCCTATTAAGGCAAAATACCAAAATGGCAGCTGAATCAATCAGAAAGAATGTTTCCCCCCAACTTTTGTTTTATTGATCTAGCTATTCTGATACCAAAAATTCAAGAGCTGATGAAAAAAAAAATCACCACAGAAGCAGAATTGTTTTATTGCTAAACCAAGATTCCAGGGAGGTAACCTAATAAACGTGCACTTTCTGATGCTGGTGTTGATTGCTAATGAAATATTGCAAAACAGAATATTG
>NW_006298965.1:1437573-1438562 GCF_000327345.1 Myotis davidii | reverse complement strand
TCATACATGGTATGTACCCATGCTGACCAATTCGGGAACCACCAGTCACCTGTGGCTATCAAGCACTTGAAATGTGGCTACTGCAACTGAGGAATTAAATAAGCTAAATTTTAATTAATTAAATATAACAATTAAGTATTTAGTTAAGTTTATTTGAAACAGGTTGGATATATGGATCTACTTTTTCAGCTGTAGATTTTATGAAATCTAAAAACAGATTAAGTATTTCTGATGAAAATTTAGCATTTAAATTGAGATATGCTATAAGTGTAAAACATATATGGATTTTGAAGGCTTGTAACAAAAAAGTTTGCAAAATATTTCAATAATGTCAATGTTGACTGTTAAAATCATATTTTGGATTTTGGGGGTAAATATTATTAAAAATTAATTCTTGTTTCTTTTCATTTTAAAAAATGTGATCAGTAGAAAATTTAAAGTTAATTTAAATTTAGAAATACATGTCTTGTATTATATTTTATATTTCTATTTTACAACATTGATATATACATTTTAAGGTTTGTATGTTTGTACTTGCATTCATAAATATTAAACTGTTACAGTGAGCATATTTGATTCTGTAAAAAAAGAATAACAAAAATAATCTCTTATATAAAAGGCTCATGGCCATCACACGGTAACGCCAAATGAGCAGCGGCGGGCAGGGCGCCAGCTACTAGCGGCAGAGAGCTAAGAGCTCAGAGGGCTATGAGCAGCAGAGGGAGGGGCAGCGAGCTACCAGCGGCGATGGGTGGGCTGGCCAGCTGAGGCAAGGGGAAGCAAGCTACTCGCACACAATTTTGTGCACACTGGGCCTCTAGTGACATATAAAATCATTATCATTAAGCAGTCCTTCCAAATGCAAAGTCATGAGCCCTTTCTTCCCATTTTTTCTTTTCTTTCTGAATCCTTCTCCCTGTGCTTCCACCTCTATTGTGTTCAAAGAGCTAAAAAGACGTTAAACATAAGAGTGCGTGCGGGAAGCCTGG
>NW_006298965.1:1435911-1437436 GCF_000327345.1 Myotis davidii | reverse complement strand
TCATATTTTGGATTTGGGGGGTAAATATTATTAAAAATTACTTCTTGTTTCTTTTCATTTTAAAAAATGTGATCAGTAGAAAATTCAAAGTTAATTTAAATTTAGAAATACATGTCTTGTATTATATTTTATAGTTCTATTTTACAACATTGATATATACATTTTAAAGTTTGTATGTTTGTACTTGCATTCATAAATATTAAACTGTTACAGTGAGCATATTTGATTCTGTAAAAAAATAATAACAAAAATAATCTCTTATATAAAAGGCCCATGGCCATCATGTGGTAACGTCGTCATGACCAAACAAGCAGCGGCGGGGCAGGGTGCCAGCTAGTAGCAGCAGAGAGCTAAGAGCGCGGAAGGCGGGGCATCGAGCTACCAGCTGCGATGGGTGGGGTGGCCAGCTGAGGCAAGGGGAAGCAAGTTACTCGCACACAATTTTGTGCACACTGGGCCTCTAGTGACATATAAAATCATTATGATTAAGCAGTCCTTCCAAATGCAAAGTCATGGGGACATAAGATTCACTGAAGAGATAGGTATGATTATATTTGTAGGACATTTTTTTGGGTGTGCCGTTGCTCACCTTCAGAAGTGTGAAAATTCACACTGTATCTGTTTGTGAGTCATACACAGTGGTGTACTGATAAATATTTAATAATTGTTCCTCGGGAGTAAAGGGCCATGACATGTAGCACTTGCCAATTTCTGTGGTGTAAACACCTGTACAAAGGCTGATTTTAAACTATCACGTCATGCACCTGGATTCACCCAATCACTGGATTCACTGCAGTCACTGAATATGGATTTGCAAGCCAGTACCAACTGGACCTAGCACACCACCAGCTGGGGAAGTGATGATGCTACCCATGCAGGTAACGGGTACAAAGATTAAGCAATCTGCTGACATTGATGTGAGATGTAAGTGCTTCTGAGTGAACCCTGGACACTTGGTTTCATTTGATGCCATCTGCTCCACTCTCAGTTGATCACATTTAGTTAATAATCATTCACAGATACTTCCCAGATCTTTAGAAATTAACACCAGCCTCTATCTCAGATGGTATTCTTGATCTTCACTTATAGACAGGGTAGGCTTAGGGGTAAAGAGCATGGGTTCTGGAATCAGAGAGCTAGGTTCAAATCCTGCCTTTACCAAACCTCATATTACTCATCTCTAATATGGGGATGATAATCATATTACCTTTTCCATAGGGACATTAGGAGGTGATTAAATGAGATGATTTATTCAAAGCACTTGGCATGCCCGCTGCCTGTATTCAATAAATGGTAGCTATTTTGACTCTTTCTGATACTAGTCATGAATAGACTATGTTTTGTAATATGTCCATGGAGTAGTTGAGGGTGGGGCCCCATTTATATATCATGAAATGGAAGCCTAGGGAGGTGGCAAAGGGGTCTGCAAATGTGTTCTTGGGTAGCCACAATATGTAAGACTCCCTTCTTCACTCAAGCACTCCATCACAGGAGGGTCCAGGGAAAAGGAAGGCTCATCCCTTAG
>NW_006298965.1:1398770-1435880 GCF_000327345.1 Myotis davidii | reverse complement strand
CACCCATTTTTGCTTAGGGGTACGGGCAACTGCACTCCTTCGACACGGAGGCCCAGTTATGTGGGAAATAATCCAGAGGCTGACTTCCCCCTAATCACTCTCTCAGCTACTGTAAGAAAAGTCTACGCTGCTGTGACTGGTACAGATCATTTGTTTTGTGAACCATAGATTTCTAGAGCTGCAAATTGGGTAGATGAATTTTCATGATGAGCAGCTTGGTGTGACGCCTTCTCTAGCAAAATTCTCTCCTTGTGAGAACAGAGAAGACAGCTGTGTTATAGGAACCTGGGTCTACCTCTTCCTTTCTGGAGGAGTGAAAGAATGAGGGGCATTTCAGTACTGAATGCTAGGTGCTGCTCCTATTTGGGACGCAGGGGTATTCTGTTGGGAGTGGGCCATCCTCAGGGCACGGGCATCCTGTTTGAGTTCAGTAGGACCCATGGCACTTTACAACTGTGGCGATTCACCACAGCAGCTATTCCTATGGATGGCTGTCAAACTCGCCCGGTGCATCCAATGATTCACAGTGCAGGCGTGACTCTCACATGGAAGAGAACACCCATCACACAGGCGCTTATTTGAACAATATGTTCCTTTTCACATCTTACTTTTACACCGTTGCACCTACCAAGTCACTTTTTTTCCAAAACAAAATTTGAAAAAGCAAACCTCTTATTGAATTTCTGCTTCCACTCTCTTTCCAAAAGGCTCCTTTTTAAATCTAATTTTTTTTTATTACTGTGACGGATCTATAACATGAGGAATGTGCTTTAAACAAAGCTGAAGATGTTAGAGGAGCTGCAAACTCACAGAAGGGAATGGGCTTTGTTTAACCTAATTTAACAGGAAATAGACAAGCTGTGGAAGACATTCCCTTGTTGAGCTGAAACCTGACAATGATTAGTACAGTAACTCATCGTGCACCAGCAAACCCAGATAACTCATAGAGCAAACCCTGAGGAGAACTCTTCCTTCCTCTGCTCTGGTCCCAAAGGGTGAAGTTCCTCTGAGGTCAACAAGTTGGGAAACCAAGCATGAGGCAATGTGGTCTCCTGGGCAAGGCACAGAGAGGGGAGTCAGCAGTCCTGTGCCCTGGTGCCAGCCCCGCATTGCTGACCTGGTGACTTGGCCGTGGTTTAGTCACCGTGGGCTTCAGTTCCCTCACCCACACACACTCCGTGATTCTCTGTGAAGCTACGTCCCGCGCTGTGCCATGCAATGAGAAGCGCCATCCACTGAGGACCCGTGTCCTGAGGCTGCCCGCTCCTGTCCTCTCTCCTCTCAGCCGGGAGCACACCGAGGGCAGTAGCTGTGTCTCACTCACTGTTGTATCCCCAACAACTGGCCCTGGGCCTGGCATAGAGTAGATGCCTTCCCAAATCTGCCCATGGGGGAGTGTGCCAAGTGCCTGTTCCATGCAACTTTGACCCAGACCTGCAAGTTTAAAGGGACATTGAGAGGCAAGGTGAATCCCGCTGATAGAACGAACATTCCTGGGTAAGCATTAGTGCTGCACTCAAGGTCTCCAAGGCCTGCCTTCCCTTCCCATGTGTCTTCCTAAAGGCTAACCCGGGCTGAACAAACACCTGTGCGGGGTACCAGAGAGGCAGGGAAAACGACAGAAAAGGAGAAAGAGTGAAGTTTGGATTTGCATTATGGACAGGGGCAGCCACCACAGGATATCCAGCGCTTAGGCCTGTCAAGTTCGGTGACAATTCACAAATGCTGACATGGCAGCACTCCCCAGGAGCAGCCCTGCTCAAGGGCTGTACTATCCATCTCCAGGCCTCAGGGCCTCCAAGAACACTGGCCTGCTTTCGGCACATGACCTCAGAGCTATGACGTGTGCTCTTTCCATGACACAGGGACACCCCTCCACCTCCTTTAAGCCTATACGTATAAATAGAAAGAAATCTATTTGGCCAGACTGACTGGCTGCCAGATAGATGGCAGACACAGGGTAGATCACGGTCACGTCTTATCTCCAGGACATTTATAACAACCGCTTCATTCTTTAAGACCACGGAGGTCCAACAGCCACATTAAACAAGTAACAGGTAAAATTAATTTTAATACTATATCTTATTTGACCCAATATACCCCAAAATTACCATTTCATCATGCAGTAACGATGAAATGCATTAATGAGCTATTTCACTTTTTTTTTTTTATAAGGAGCCTTTGTATCTGGTGCATATTTCATGCTCATAGCACACCTCAACAGGCACTAGCCACAGGCAGGTGGG
Source organism: Myotis davidii (assembly GCF_000327345.1). NCBI lineage: Eukaryota > Metazoa > Chordata > Mammalia > Chiroptera > Vespertilionidae > Myotis > Myotis davidii. The sequence continues at coordinate 1,433,634 of NW_006298965.1, read as the reverse complement.
TGGCTCCTGCATCTCCAGTGCTCCATAGCCACAGGCAGGTGAGTGGCTACTGCATCGACTGTGCAGGTGGGACAGTGAGAGATTGTGGATGGCCGTGTGACCAGCTCCCTGCTCCTGCAGAATGTGCTTACTGTTGCACATGAGCAGGCCACGCTGCTGAGAAGACCTTTACTTCTTTTGCAAGGTCTAATAGTTTCTCTGGGTCCTAGGAAGATAGTCTGCAACTAAAGCAAGAAGCAGGGTGTTCCAGACCTTCCCAACACTCATTTTGCATATAATTGCTGAGCACTGATTACACTAGAAACCTGTTTGTGGCACAGAACTGGCACCGAACCCAGATCTGTCACTAGTTGTGGGACTTGAAGTAAATCACTTCTCACCCTCAGCCTCCTTATCTGCACAACAACGTCTGCAGCCTCTCAACAGTTCCCAGCCTCGGCTTTAAGTGACAGCTTCCTGGGTTACAGACATGCCCTGGCTCAACACTGATGTCGGGATCTCTGGGGCGGGGCTGAGTATCGATACTTCAAATGTTGGTCATGTGATTCTAAAGTGCAGCTAGCATTGAGAATTATGGCTCTAGTGCAAACCAAACCATGATGATTTTATTTTTTAAAAACATGTATTTTTATTGACTTCAGAGAGAGAGACAGAGAGAAACATCAATGATGAGAATCATTATCGGCTGCCTCCTGCTTGCCCCCTACTGGGGATCGAGCCCGCAACCCCAGGCATGTGCCCCTGACCAGAATTGAACCTGGGACCCCTCAGTCCTCAGGCCAATGCTCTGTCCACGGAGCCAAACCAGCCAGGGCAAACCATGATGATTTTTAAGTTTGTGAAAATGGAGTTCACTGGCCCCAAGGAATCTTTCTCTGTAGTGTGGAGAGAGAGAAAAGAAAGATCAGTCTCTCCATGCAACCAACCCACGAATGCACTTTTTGCAAAAGAGAACCTTCTATGCCAAGCAGCTGAAATACTAACTATTAAGGTAGGATAAGAAAATACTGTCCTGTGAAGTGGCAAAATCAAAAGAACCCACGTAAATGAATGGCATCAGCCGCCCACGATAAGGTCACCCAAGTAATGACAAAGTAGGACTTCAAAGTGCTGCTGCTGAGACGAGGCCAGCAGAAGGCTGAAGTGGTCCCCAAGAGTCCCGTCTCTGGTTACTCAAACACACTAGTCCAGGCTCTGCTCTGAAGGAACTCTGCAGACATAATTAAGGTACTAACCCACTGATTTTAAAACAGGGAGATTACCCTGGATTAACTCCCTGAGCCAGTGTAATTGCATGAGCCTGTAAAAGCAGACTGGCAGTCAGTGGGAGTAGACTTTTGAGAGGGGCTTGACCCGCCCTTGCTCTAGGGGACCTCAGGATGCAACACAGGCAGCCTCTAGGAGCAGAAGTGGCTCCTTGCTGACAGCCAGCAAGGAGATGGGGAGACCGTCCTACAGTGGCAAGGAATGGAATTATGTCAACAACCTGGACGAGCTTGATAGCAAATTCATCCCCAAAGCCCGGTCTGTGGTGCAGCCCTAGCGACATTTCGATTTCAGCCTTGTGAACTCCAGCAGGGAATCCAAGCAGTTGTACCATGCTGTACCCAGACTTCCTGTCTACAGACTGTGAGATGATAAAGGGGAGTTGTTATAAACCATTGTATTATGACAATTCATTATGGAAGTGATAGAAAACTAATACTGTTTCTAAAAGTCCATTATAGAGTCCGAGGTTGACTTCTTAAACATCAAACAAGAAGATAATTATGTAAAGTATATGATTGCCTAATCATTAAGCTATATATCTGAAACCAATACAAAATAAAATTAGAAAAAAAGAAAGAAGGTAATGCCTAGTCACTACTGAAACAGGTCTAGAAGGAGAGGGTTTTTATTTTTTTTTTTAGCAGAGCATAGAAATTTGGAGGCAGAAGGGCCTTCAGAGACAGTGTAGTCCAATCAATTAATGATGGATGAAGAATGCAAAAAAAAAAATTAGATGGTAAATAATGTATGGCTTTGTCTCCTCCAGCTACCTCTGGAGAAGAGTGCTTTGACCAGCCAAGAGGAAAGGCCCAGTGCAGAAACGGTAAAACAATCTCAGAGCTTGGCGAAGCTCTCTTCTGAAGTCATTAGGTCCCTCCATTCCAAATCTGCAACTGCCAAAGGGCCTTTTGATTCTTATCCTGCCTCCTGGGTTTGCTTTCTTTCTGGAAAACTAATCCAATAACCAACCAAAACGAAATGGCTTGACAGTGGAAATGGAGTAGAAACAAATGCATTGACACCCTACTACATTCGCCCCTCTCTTGAATTTGGCTAGTATAAGTCAGGCCTCTTGAGTCTGACCACCTCTAGGTCAGGTGATGCATTTGTGTTTTTGAACACGTAAATCTGGGCACGAGATGACCCAGGGACAGTGAGAAAGCCAGGGAGAGCCCGTCTCAATCAGCTGCTGGCCTGGTTTCTTCTCCTCTTAACCTCAGGCCTAACCAGGAAATTAAAAACACAGATGATGTGTCAATGGAAAGGCAAGTCAAAACCAAGGTCAAACTCTATGACAGATGAGGTAGGGGGAAGATAAGGACAAGGAGAATGTATTTATGGAAAGAAAAGGTGGAGTGGAAGGGGAAAGGGCAGGCTATCTTTGTCCTCGTAAATCTAGCGTGTCCTCGTAAATCTAGCATCTTGGCTCAAGAGAGCTTGTTTTCCGTGCTTCCCAATTGAACGTTCAAGTCCCAGGAGTCTTTTGTTTACCACCCTGTGGGACCACCACAGCGTAAATCAGGGAACCGGCCTTCAATGGCCCGGCAGATTTCTCCTGTGCCAGTGGGCTCGGGGGTGAGGACTGGCATGAGCTGAACCCCGAAGCACTGCAGAGTCACGGAGACCGTCCACCTACCAAGTCCAAGAACAGCTACCTGAATGCTTTCCAATGTGGTCGGTTAGAAGGAAACCAGTTCTTTCACATCTCATAGGAGTAGTAAGGCCTTGGTCTTTCCATCAAACATAAAAATGACTCAAATGAATTTGTCACTTTCAACCACTTGTGATCATGCTGCCAGTTAAAACTTTGCTTTCAAAAGAGGCAGAGAAGCTCCAGGGAACCCCAGGCTGGTGGTTTACATGGAGCATCATGGGAAGGCTAAAGAGCCAGAGGGCAGGGGAGACAATACACCTGGATGCCCCAAAGCATCTCAAATGATTCCTGTCCAAACTGAACTCAGCATCTCCTACCAGCCTTGCTTCAAACTGCCCAGTATAAGTGATAAACTCAGAAGGTACATCCAGCCCTGTGTGGCCAGACCTGGCCTCTCCCTACCTCTCCTTCCCAAGTTCCATCAACTTCCTTCCCACCCCACCTCTATCCTTGGAGGAATCTTCTCAGAGGCTCCAGGTTTGTCACACCTCCGGCCCCTCTGCCTCCTGACCTCTTTTCACTTCTGTGATGCACCCCCAAACCTCAGCTCCAAGTCACCTCAACTTACTGTGTTTCTAATAACATCCCTCTCTCCCCACCTGCTCTCTGCTTCCAGGACAGCGTTGGGGAACCTCCATCCCAGCACTGTGACATCAAGGCTTCTCATCTCCCTCCTGGGCTCATCTCTGCACCCCCCACTCCCTCGCTCAGTGCCCCAAAAGCTTGGTTTTACATAAATTGTTGAAGGAAGGAACAGAGACCCGGGACGCTACTAAATAGGTGTGTGAGGAAGTGGGAGCATGTCCTTCCGTTGGAAGTGGATCTGAATGCTTCTCCATGAGCTAGAATAAGCGGTTTCTCCTCACATCAGTGAGGGCACAGCTTTCATCAGGCCTGCAGTGAGGAACCCCGAGTGTCAGAGAAAATCAGCCAGGAGGTCTAGCGAGGAGCGCAGAAGGACAGTCTTATTTTTCTTCTCCTCAAAGTGCTGAGTCCCTGGCACTTCAGAAGAAATGCCAAGCAAACGTGCAATTGGGCTGTCGCTTCCTCTTCACAACCTTCTCCGAAAATATAAACTGACTGCTCACATGTAAAACACGGACCGAATTAAAATCCCCAAGTGCTTCCTGAGAGCAAATTATAACCTCTGTGGACTTTCTCGAAATGGGCCAGCTCCTGACATACTCCAAACACTAGGCTCTCGTTCAGAGAACACACTTGGGAAGCCCAAATTACAGCCCAATGCTGACCAGACAAGGCCGGCCGTCTGGGGCTTTGCCTAAAAGAAAAACTTTATAAACTCCAGGACAAGGAGGAGAAGTGTTTCAGAGAGTAGGAAGGAGAAGAGCAGGAAGGCAGAGGAAAAAGGCAGCACAAATAAATTAAGCCAGAGCGGGAAGAATAAGATGGGGGGAAGAGAACCACAGCACAAGCCACGTTGGAGATTTACATCTAAAGGTGCAAAAGCCAGTTGAAAATAGTAAGACACATGACCTTTTGATCGAAGCCAGTACGATGGGTGCACTAACCAACAGTGCAGGAGATATTCCTGAAACAGAGACTGGATTTTCGTATGGGTTCCCTGGGCGTTATGAAAAGAACCTTTTCAATCTCCTTTTTCATTCAGTCATGTGTGCAAGCAGCCACATCAGGTTAAAGTCTGGCAGAGAGCGTGGCGTTGAAGGTAGAACACGGTGCAAGTTCCTTGGTCACTGCCTGGCATGCCCTAATCTCTAGTTTCTTGCTGCTTTCATATATAAAACTGTGCAAAATTCTCCCCAAAGCAGTTATATTCTTTCTACCTCCCTCAATTTCTTTCTTTCTCTCTCCCACCCTTCTCCATCTCCCTCTCTCTCTCTCTCTCTCTCTCTCTCTCTCTCTCTCTCTCCCCCCCCTCACCCCCTCCTCTTAGCAGAAGTGTAGATGAAGGCACAAAGCCCAATTCCCAATTGCCTCACAAAACGCCCCCGTCCCCTCCACCCCAACCTTTTCTGGTACTTCCTTGGCCTCTGCCAACGGAAGTGGGAGCCAGGCTTCAGAGGCTGGAGCCTGAGCAGACCCATCACAACAGGGCCAGCCAGAAGAAGGCCAAACACTGCGATTTGACGACGACGACGACACTGTGGATGGGTTGCAGACAGCTAGGCTTATTGAATCTGACTTCCGGGCTTCCAAGAGTGCAGGAATGGAGCTTCCAAAGGCAGAGGCGTCCACCATTTGCTGTGCTCACCAGAATCTTGCTTGAGTATCCCATGCGGCCAGACTGTAGCACTTCACTTGTTCAATGAAGAATAAATGAATGAACGCCAAAACACCAGTGCCCATTGGAAAGCCTGACATACTTCACTGTAAATGTTTAACCACAGCACCCAGCAGTGGTGCACAACAGTCGACTAGCTAGTATCGCCTGCACATCAACTGCAGGATGTCTTGGTCAGCTGGGCAGGAAGACATAGCACTTAGACCAGTGATGGCGAACCTATTGAGCTCGGCGTGTCAGCATTTTGAAAAACCCTAACTTAACTCTGGTGCCGTGTCACATATAGAAATTTTTTGATATTTGCAACCAGAATAAAACAAAGACTTATATTTTTGATATGTATTTTATATATTTAAATGCCATTTAACAAAGGAAAATCAACCAAAAAAATGAGTTTGCGTGTCACCTCTGACACGCGTGTCAGAGGTTCGCCGTCATTGACTTAGACAAAGTAGGCCTTTCTAAGAAAAAAATATCACAAATCAACTAAAAGGTGCAAAACACTAAACACTTAGTGTATTACGTGCACAAGCAACACAAGAAACAAAACACCTGCTTCCTGGCTCTGGAGCTCTGTGGTGGTTCTTGCAGCTCCGCACGTGGTTACAACAATCATGACGATGCCCATCACTGAATATGGGCTGAGCTGCTGCACACAAGTCCATGTGACTAATATTCCTGTGTGACCAACGGTCCTGTCCATACTATCAACACAGGGAGACTGCTCATGATTTATGACGATAGAGAATTAGCAAGGCCTTTAGCTGGTTAAAAGGCTCCCTCTGCCTGGCTGGCTTTCCTACGTTTGTATGTGATTAATCATTCTGTGACATGTGATACAACCAAGCCCTTTACTATAAGAAACCCTCCTAGAGGCCCATGCATTTGAATAGATTAGTTGACATTGACTAGACCTGGGGCTCTCACCTGACTGTGAATTGGTGGTTAATTTATTAGAAGACATACGTTGGATGTGTAGAAACAGCCTGTCTGACAGATGCCTGTAAATCACATTTCAAAGTTAAAGGCAGGGCCCCATAAACACCTCCTCCTGAAACCTGGTCTCTCTCCAGCATTTGCAATGCAAGCCAGAAACCCGGGAGTTATCTGGCCCTTTTCTCCACTCCTCCGCCCTGTTTCCTCTGTCAGTGCTACGCTGCTGCATTTCTGAATTCATTCTCTCTATCCTCTCTCTACAGTTATCACCCAAGTCCTTGCCACCATCCCCCATCACCTTCAGGAGTGACCTGCCAACACCCACTCAGGCACTCTTCAATCCACTATTTCATAGAAAAAGTATATTTTGAAGCTTACTTGTCCCCCAATATTCACTCTCCCCACTTTCAATGAGTAACAGAATCCAATGAGAGATGACATCTCCAAGGCAACTTTGTAGTTAACTGTGGTCACGTGACTCCGTTCTGGCTCACAGGGTGTGCGAGTGGAGGTGGCACGTGCCTCTCTCAGGGCAATGCCCATCCCTTCTGCTTCCCCTTCTCCACTCTGGCGGGCATAGATGCTGACAGGATGGCTCACCAAACACACGGATGAGGGCTACCCAGAGCTGTGCACACTTTGGAACTCTCTATGATGAAGTCAGATCACAGATAATCAAGGTTTAAACCTGGGCGAAGGGCCAATGAGCCAGTGGTTTTGTGGCCAGTCAGCCCAGATCTTTCTAGTTCAACTGAAAGAGTAGTGGGAAGAATAATCACACAAAACGTGTGTAAAAATATTAGCTGAAATTTTATTCTCAATACCTATAAAGAAAGAAAGAAAATTTGCCAGAATGCATGACATTCTGATATGGATTTTTTTTTTTTTAAATCAACCTTCCTAGTAGAGTTATGAGTCATCCTAATGTGCTGGACCCAAAAGCATTAGGAATTTTAGAACTCATGAACAGTTGTATTTGGGGGATCATTCAAGCCCACAGAAATGCCATCCTTGGCAGACAGAAAGATTATGTTGGTCTAATAAGAAAACAGGTGACACCCTGGCTCACCTTCTCCCAAACCAAGTTTCTAAACCCTAAGTAATTAGGGGGGTTATCAAATAATAAAAACAGGTAATCCATGATGGTTGTACAAAGAGAGTAGGGAAGTGCGTAGGAAAAGAAGGCTGGCTTATTACCAGGTTATAGCTGTCCAGGTTTTTGAACCCTGACCCCCAAACCAAATTGAATACTGAGCAATGTATTCTGAAATGGTATAAGTGGGACGCACATGAGGCTTTCTGCTTCAAACAGGATTTTATTCCTAGACACTTCATATTTATACCAAGACGATGAGCTAAATGAAGAGTCGGTGTGATACTGGTCTGAAAATGATCCTTTTTTCCCAGAGACAATTCTGATTTTTCTTCTGATTATAAATGCACAAGGATTGCTTCTGTAGAAATTTGGTAAATATTAAAATAATGTAAGATAAATTCTATATTCCTTTTATGTTACTCTCTTTCTAATGAAAGTTCTAAAGAAAGTTGAAAACAGGCCCCATACAAACAGCTATTTCATTTTTAGTTTGTTTTTTTTCCCCCATGGAATATAAAATAAAATAAATCAGAGAGCTCTGAGTTTATATCCCTTCCCAGAGTAAAAAATAATAATGTCATAAAAACATATATAGATATAAAGATAAAGGAGATTCGTGACTTTGCACGCGTGGGACATCTACTCCGGCCACAATACTGGGGGTGGGGGGAGGCTGGAATGGTGACTCAGGTGAGTTTTTGGCACTGAATCTGTGACTATCACCCTCTTCCTCACCCTCCCCACCCTCATGGTTCAACCGCTGACCCTCACCAGACTGGGTTGTATAACACGGAAGGGGAGCTTTCTCAATCCCAGCTTCTGGGCTGAGGAACGTTTTCTTCATAGATTCCCAGAAGAAAAGCAGAGCACACGCGATGTTACACAGGGCAGATCCTGTCACAAGGTTTCCCAGAGGTCTGCTGCCAGCAGAGTGATTAATGCAAAAAAAATACTTGTCACTAGCCTTCCAGTAGCGTGTGGTGCTCTGGCCATGGCCATTTTTGCTCATTTAAGTATTCCAGTGAAAAACTCTATGACTGAGGGACAGTCTCTCTCCCGGGAAGTCACAAATACATCAACAAGGTCTTGGTAAGCGGGACCATGGAGTGTCGTTGAGTCACCTGAATTGCAACAAATGATGACAAAGGAGCAGGCTCCTAAATGACTCAAGTGGCCCATTGTTAAACCTGCATTGCAAATACCCATTTAAACAAGAACCAAAATATTTCACATACTTCAATGTGATTAAGTTGACTGAGAAACATAAATTAACCATAAAAGGACAGCACGAGGCAGAAACCCTGTAAAGGACATAATGTCCAGAACTTCATGCCTCCGTGGTCATCTCAGTTCAAGTGCAAACACACGGCAATGCCACACTCGAGTGGTCACAGAGCATATCCGGAGAAAGTCCATACTTCGTTTATTTTTCTGCCACTGCTATGTAGTAACAATTAAGAATGAACTCAGAAGTCCCTGATGAGACTTCCTTAGAGACAGAATCAATGGTTTAAAATTAAATAAGATGATTTTTAACATTTAAGAAATAATATAACTGTGCCAATAGGTTTCCATTTATATTTCAATGTATGTTTACAGATGTGTTTCCCTTATATATTTACTCTGCATGTTATGTGGGAACATCCTTCACATTTTCCAATGAATTGATGAGAGCAGCTTGAACTGCTTATCAAGAAATGGTGTATTTAGCCATCCTCATTGAAAGAGAAGAACACCAAGAGAACAGGTGACTTAGTTTGTGCCAACAACCTATCTCTGCATATGGCACAGCTTGTGAACAACTGGTATACCTCGCATGTCAAGCCAAGGTTTAATTTCCATAGCCACAACTGAATTACATCAGCATCTAGAAAATTTAGAAGTCCTAATTTTTTCCCCATGAAAAGGGCAAAGCATTCAATAGATTAGATAAAAACATCACAGTTGCCACTCTGAGTGACTCCCAGGGCTCCTCTTGCCCTCTGAACTCAACTGGCACGTGAATTATGTTATAAGACAGTGTGGGCGTGTATTCCATGACAATTTCAGAGGTAAGTGCTCCCATTCATTTATGCATATTTGACTGCCTGAGTTTTCCTCATAAGGTTTGGATTTTTAGAAAATATTGTAAAAGTTTAAATTTTGTCAATTAACATTTCTAAAACGGAACAGACACATGACAATTTGTCTTCTTCCATCAGAATTTTAATTTGCATTGTAGGCTGTAGCCAGTGTCCAAAGCAAACATGTTCACTCTCTTTCGAGTGCTAAGTCCACGTTCAGCTTGTTTCAGGTGAAGAGCATGGGCCAAGGTCACAAAGTCGGGAAAATGGACTGGAGTCCCTCTATTTGTTCCTTTTCCTTTTGGTCCTGAGGATGAGTTTTGGTTCCATTTTTAGCTGATAATGAGATATTTAAAAATCTTAGATCTAGAAGAAGTCTTAGATCTTATATCTTAGGGATGGAAGGAATAACACCTTAAGCAAGTAGGATACTTCTACTGTAGATGTGAAACCTACTGATGCCTCAACTATGAGCAGGAACTGAGTGACCCGCCCAAGAATTCAGCTGTGTCCCTGAGAACGAACTTCAGTTACACACAGTATGCACCATCCACTTTCGTGCAGGCTTTGCAACTCAAAATTGGCTGGCCAGATTTACCCTCAGGACTCAGACGTCAGCCGTTACTGGCGGAACAATGGGAAATGGCTAAGGCTGCCTCTACTGTGGGTCAGGGCACGCAGCCCTGCCAGCTTTAATACCATAGATAATAATGAGATGGGCACAGTTTTAACAAGTAACAGGGGATCCATATTGATGTATATATTTGAAATATATGTCTTACAGCATTTATCAGCTGTCTGTGATCTGTGACATTAGATTTTGCTCCTAATTCCACAGTTGAACCATCCAGACTAAATCCCATTACAACGAAACAACATTAAATTGTTCCACTTCATTTGTGTTCTAAACTGTTACTACGCCTTTGAAAGACACTAATCTGCTAGGAGGTTTTGTTGTAATCCTACACGAGAATGGATCTCTTTGTTCATTTTAGAGGCTATTGCCATACAGTCTTCCTGTTTTCCAACTCTCCTGTCTCCAACCCATCATGGATTTTGCTGCCAAGAATCAAATTCCGTCTCTGAATATGACATTTTCTTGTATATTATTCATCAATGACTTCCATTGCTTAGGATCCTGAGTCCCTAGCAGGCAATCAAGGCCCCATACAAACACATCTTGGTCTACCTTTCAAACTACATTCCCTTCTACACTCAACCTCATTCAATTTGCTACATGGGTAGGCCCAAATTTTTACTCAACATGTTCGTCCCTACCTGGAGTACCCGCTATTGTTCCTTTCCCCCATACTTCACCTCTTTTCATCTTGTAGGACCTACCGAACTTCCCTGGTTCACCCCATGGGCTCCTCCTTCAGAAGTCTCCCCTCGGCCACTGGGTCAGTGGGATTTTTCCTCTGAAGCTCTACTGTACTTTATTTTTTAAAAATATTTTTATTGATTTCAGAGAGGAAGGTAGAGGGAGAAGGAGAGGGAGAAAGAAACATCAAGGATGAGAGAGAATCTTCGATTGGCTGCCTCCTGCATGCCCCCTACTGGGGATTGAGCCTGAAACCCGGGCATGTACCCTGACTGGGAATCAAACCATGACCTCCTGGTGACAAATACTGAGCCACACTGGCGGGGCACTCCACTCTACCTTCTTTCTCACTCTCGTCCTCAGCATGCCTATGACCCTGAGACAAAAAGTTGTCTTCTCTTTTTCAAACTATAAGTTCCTTTATGACAATAGAAGCTTAATAAATACACTTAGTGTTAAACTGACACTATTTCATATTGGAAAGGGTCCCTGATAAATGTGGGCATGTGGTTTACAGAGCAAAGTAAATTTCGAAATCATCCAGAGCCTCTCAGCTCGGCCTTCTCATTCTCTGGTGCCCAAAGGGAACTAGATCTAAGACTTCAGAAGCAAGACCTCATCTCTGCCTCCACTATTATTTTGCATAATGCCTGGATAATTATAGGTCCTAATAAAATGTTCTTTTTCTCCTTCAGTAAATGAGCCTTGGTTGAATGGAAGCAGAGCCAACGACCTCACCACAAGGTACACGATCTTTGGGTTTTGATACTCTTTCTTATAAGGAGAGAAATAACCTTGGGAGTGAGAAAAATTGCCCAACCAGCAACCGTAATGCCAACCCACCTTGGCAGCAAAGACCAGTGATGACTCAACACTAACCTCTTTTTCAGGATGAGCTGGGCGTAGGGGTGGGTGTCTTTTGACCTGTCATCTTAAGATGAGAGAAACATGTTTTTATATTTAGCAGTTTTATGTTGATCACCATAGCTCATGTTGTTGCCAGAGTGAAAAAATTTGTCAAATAATGGAAAGACCAATCTACTAGAAGTGAATTTATCTGTATTTACACTGTCATTTTTAAGCTTCAAATAGAAAATGCCTTTGATCAAGATATTTCAACAGACTGCTGCAATGAACAGTATCTGTGCCATTTCTTCTGGTAAGCACCAATACACATAAACTTCTTACATAATGGATGAGAAAAAAATGTTTGACATCTGAATGTTTTTGCTTGTGTTGACAGAAATTTGGCGATCTACATGCAACACCCGTTTCCATACGAAGTGGCTCAATCAACCAGTGACCTTTTCTTACAAATCTGGGAATCTGTGTCCCCTTAACAGAATAAGGACAGGGATGTTTTTCCTATGTGCAATACAAAACTATGAAACAATGGAGTGTTTATTTTGGCCAACGGTCCTATCTATGTTTCCCCTTCAAAAAAAATCCTGTTTATAAATTCATAACGCCCAAAGAGTCAAGCTGAGAAAAAAACACATGACTTTAACCTTTCTTTTTTGCTGAAATTTTTAATTTGAACAATTCAAATAATTCTTTTAAAATTATTTTTAGCCCTAACCGGTTTGGCTCAGTGGATAGAGCGTCGGCCTGCAGACTGAAGGATCCCAGGTTCGATTCCGGTCAAGGGCATGTACCTTGGCTGCGGGCACATCCCCAGTAAGGGGTGTGCAGGAGGCAGCTGATCGATGTTTCTCTCTCATTGATGTTTCTAACTCTCTATCCCTCTCCCTCCTTTCTGTAAAAAATCAATAATTTTATTAAAAAAATTATTTTTAAATAGCTGAGAGAACCCATAAATATGCCAACCATTTTCACCCCAAATCCCAAATTTTTCTATTAGCTCCATTTTTTTAAAATTCAGCTAAGAACTAGAAAAAATATATATACACATACAAATAAATATACACACTTGGAATTTTATTGATTTTAGAGAGAGAGGAAGGGAGTGGAAGAGAGTTAGAAACATCGATAAGAGAAATTTATTGATCAGCTGCCTCTTGCATGCCCCCTATTGGGGATCAAGCCTGCAATCCAGGCATGTGCCCTGACTGGAAATGGAACCAGAGATCTCTTGGTGTATGGGATGACGCCCAATCAACTGAACCACACTGGCCAGGCTAGGGAAATACATTTTAGATAACCAGAATTCTCAACCTGAGTAACATTTTCTCTTTTAAAAAGAGAAGTCAATTTTTTCTCTTCTTTTATTAGCAGGTTTCCCAGTAAAGAAAAAAATTAAAACAAAAGCAGCCTATGTAACATGAGAAAGATGTGCCAAGTGTCTTCAGCAAGCTGCTTCCTAACTAGACAACCTCTTTGGCAGATGAAAACCATTAGCAAGAGAAATTGTAAAGTTTTGGACAAGTTTCAGAGAAGATCTGTAGCATAAATAGCTTTATAACCTAAAGCAACATTTTAGATGACACCTGGAGCCCAGTGCATCCCATGCCTGAAAGGTTTGGAATGAGCACATGAATTAAATCCTGAAAGATGCTGGCCTCAGCAACTGTAGCTTCACAGTATAGACTACAGCAGTGATGGCAAACCTATGACACGCGTGTCAGAGGTGACACGCGAACTCATTTTTTTGGTTGATTTTTCTTTGTTAAATGGCATTTAAATATATAAAATAAATATCAAAAATATAAATCTTTGTTTTACTATGGCTGCAAATATCAAAAAATTTCTATATGTGACACGGCACCAGAGTTAAGTTAGGGTTTTTCAAAATGCTGACACGCCGAGCTCAAAAGGTTCGCCATCACTGGACTATAGGGAGCCTCTATCCCCGACATCTTTCATCTGGAGAGCATGGGTATGGATGCTCCTAGTGCCCAGTAGAGAGGAGGTTTGTGCTGGAGCCAAAACAGAGGCCCCTCCAGAACAGCTGACGTTCTTGCAAGATGTTTTCTTCAGGCAAAAAGCAGAATAACCCCGGCCGGTGTGGCTCAGTGGTTGAGCATCAAACTATGAACCAGGAGGCCATGATTCAATTCCCAGTCTGGGCATGTGCCCTGGTTGCGGGCTTGATTCCCAGTGTGGGGCATGCAAGAGGCAGCCAATCAATGATTCTCTCTCATCAATGATGTTTCTCTCTCTCTCCCCCCTCCCTTCCTTTCTGAAATCAATAAAAATACATTAAAAAAAAAAGCAGAATAGGACTCTTGAGTGTTTCCCTCAGCCTCTGGCCATTCACACTCAATCAGTCATTCAGTAAGCATGTTTCAGCGCCTATCACATGCCATGCATTTTCCTGGGCACTTACTTCCATGAATTAAGAGACTAATAAAGATCTCTTATTTCTTGGGACTGACACTGTAGTGGGAGAAAATTGACAATAATAAGTAAACAGGAGAGTGAAAAGGAGACTATCAGATGGAATAAATGCTATAAAAAAACAGCATAAAGGGTGATGTGACTGAGCTGATGGGGACGGACATGGGCGGGCTGAGGGCGGTCCAAGAGGCCTGTCAGGTGAACTGAGACCTGAATGACAAAAGAAACCAATGATGCCAACATCTGAGGGTGAAGCAGGTGGATAGGTTGGAGGGCGGGAGAAAAATCGGTGTGGCTGGAGCTCAGTGAGTAATTTGTTTCAATTCGATCACCTACATCACCTATGATTACATACACTTATGTAACTATGACATGTTCTTCACTTTTGGAATGAAACATAGACACCTAAGGACAACACCATATCCAAACTCGTACAAGCCTAAAGAGGTCTTGGACTCTTGTGTACACAATAATGACCCTCATGATCGGGATGTCAACACTTGACCTTCGTTCTGGTTTATTTCCCAGAACTGATAGATTTGACCAGTTTCTTGCAGTTGAAGACACACAGAGAGAGTGCAGATGGCTAGCAAGGGAAGCGTGCAGGATAACTATGAGAGGGACTAGACCCAACTGCCTATCCTCATGGGGCCTCTGACCACAAAGGGAATGCCATAAAGCTTTTCCTGATTCTTTGGGACATTTGCACAAGGTCACAAGGTACAGTGGTATCTCTGCCACAGTTGTCTCCTGCCACCAATTATACTCCACTTTGAATAATAGTTATTTCAGAATTTGGTTTTTTTTGCTGCTGTCAACCTATAAACGACTTCTTGGCTGAGACTCTTACTAACTGTTCTCTTTCCAGTACCTGCCATAGTGCCGGGCACATAATAAATGCCCAATAAATGATAAATTTCCTTTGACTGGTTTTGGCTTTAATAACCCAATATCCCAATTTTAGGTTAGCAATGATATTGGGTTTAATAGCCCAATATTCCAATATTAGGTATAGCAATATATAGTTTTTTTATTTGGGAGAATCCTCAAGAACTTCCTTGATATCTGCCCAAGGAAAGCCATGCATGGCATACAGTAGATACTCAATGAGGCTTGTTGAATACACATACCCATATATGAGTGGACAAATCTATGATTAAATTCCAACAAGCACACTGTACTTGGGGCCATTTAATTTACTCAGCAGTGAGTTGCTACAATATGCTCTGCATTTACCTAAGTGCCACAGCCACAACGGTAAGTGCCACAGCCACAGCAGTGAGTACGACAGCCATTACGGAGCTGCTGTTAGAGAGCTGCTGGCCTCCTAGGGAAGTAGGTTGAAGTCATCACACATGTATGTAATCATGTTATAAGAGCTACGAATAAATACATGATTTAATTTGAGGCTCACAGAAGGCTATTTTTTTTTTTTTTTTTTTTTTGGCTAATCCTCAATCGAGGACATTTTCCCATTGATTTTTAGAGTGGAAGGGAAGGGGAGAGACAGAGAGAAACATCAATGTGTGAGAGACACATTGATTTGTTGCCTCCCACATGAGCCTTAACCGGGGCCAGGGATCAAGATATGTGCCCTTGTCTGGAATTGAACCTGAGACCCTTCAGTCCTCAGGCCAACGCTCTATCCACCAAGCCAAACCGGCTAGGACCAGAAGGCTTTTTTGAAGGGAACCTGAAAGACCCAGTCAACTTCATTCCCAATGTAGACCAGGGGCAATGCCAGCACCTAATCATGGGGTCTCTTTAGGAGCCAGGACAGAAAGCAGGGACCAACTGATCAACAAATATGACAACTGATGGTGGTCAACGTTGCCTCCTGGTGACTGGAATGGTTACTGAGTGGATTTCTGGGGTTGTCCTCTTTGGCCATCTTTAAAAGTGGATGAGAGCTTTTTATATGTGTCCTGCTTGTGTGTGGTCTTGTTTAAAGACAGGAAGATGCACTCAGCAACCTAAAACTGTCTTCCACAGACATTCTTTAGCATACCAGGATTATTTTTTTAACTAAACACTTTCAATGTCACAGCCCAGCTAGTTTCCTGGGGTATACCAGAAAAACTAAAATTTATATAATGAACTGAAAAACAATGCACGGCCCCTTTTCTCCCATCATTCAGGAAGAACCGCTACGTAAAACTTCACTGACACTTTCCAAAAAGCTCTGGGCTGAGGACGAGCATGGAAAAATTCAAGCCCGAAGGAGAAATTTCCAGAAATTTAGAAGCAAGTGAAAACAGGGGGTTATAACAGTTCAGGCCTCGCTGCCAGGAACAAAGTATATACGATATTATTTATGACTGAGAGCTGTTCTGAGAGGCAGCATCTGGTTTCAGTGAGGCCAGCAGCTGGACGAGCACCGCAGCCCGGGGAGATCAACCAATTTGCCAAGGTGACACAGTCAGCGACTCTTTCCAGATTAAACCACAAGGGCCCCCAGCTCCCTAATGCCAAGAACAAGTCACATGACCAGCAGAGAGTTTTAACACTTTTCATGGACTCCAAGTGCATTTTTCGGTTTTCATTTTTTATTTGGGTTTATATCTCCAGAGTCCCAGAGGATCCTTTTCCTCTCTTTTCTCCAGTGGGCAGATCAGACAGCCACTGGGTTGCCAGTGAAGATCCCAATCCCTCGGGCCCTCCACTGGGATCACTCATCCGGGAGGAGCCGGCCCAGCCATGTTCCGCTCCCACTGGGAGGGTGAAGAGGCGATCCAAGGCCAGCTCGGAGCCCAGGGCTGGGTACTCTGCTTGGTCATTCCAGAGGGGCCCCCTGAGGCCCAGGAGAAGCTGGGAAGACGGCGAATCTGCCAGGAGAACAGTGCTGTCAGCTCTCACTTCTCTGAGCCTGTTTCCCCAGTGTTACTTTTCACCCAGCCCTGGCTAGAGGGTCCCTTCATTCCTTGTCATGTGACTTCCACACCCACCGGGAAAAGGAGGCCCAACTTTTGATGCATGTGTTCTCCACATCCCAGGAAGACAATGTTATTTATTACACACTCATCTGGAACACTTGTTTAATAAGAATTTTCAACATTAACATAATACCAAATGAAATGATCCCCCATCTCTCTCTCTCTCTCTCTCTCTCTCTCTCTCTGTATATGTCTGTGCACTCACATACACTTTTAATTATTATTAGTGCTATTAATAAAATTATTAAATTAGGCCTATTTTAGGGAGAGAGAAGGCAGGGCAGTGAAGAGAGAGGTTTACAACCATTCTTCTCAGCATCTAAACATATAGCTGGTGGAGAACAATCTAATAAGATCAGAACAGAGAGCTGAGGGAATAAGCCATTAGCTGTGTGAGTGGACGTGGCATATTCTAAAATGGCCAAAAGACTATCACGTAGGGAACAAAACCATGTAGTGCTTAGATTCTGCAGTGGCAATAAGGCACAGCATCGAGAGAAAACATGTGAGCTTAGGGAGAGCACGGCCGCACCCAGAAGATATGCCCTTTAATAAGGAGAAACACATGTCCACTCTGAGTGGCCACAAACTACCTTCACTTTAGATCTGAATGAATAATACCTCTAAGAAACACATGGCAATCCTATCTAATAAAGAGGGAATTTGCTAATTGACCATCACGCCCTCACAAAGATGGTGGCACCCACAGCCAATAAAGAGGGAATATGCTAATTGACTGCCACCCCCTCACAAGATGGTGATGCCCGCAGCCACATGATGACAGTGCCCAGTTCCCTCAGCCCTGCCTCATCCAGCCTCAGTCCCCAGTCCCTAAGCCCTGTAGGGGAGGGCAGTTGGGGACAATCATGCTGGCAGGAGAGCAGTTAGGTGTCAATCAGGTTGGCAGGGGA
Organism: Myotis davidii; assembly: GCF_000327345.1. Taxonomy (NCBI): domain Eukaryota; kingdom Metazoa; phylum Chordata; class Mammalia; order Chiroptera; family Vespertilionidae; genus Myotis; species Myotis davidii. The sequence continues at coordinate 1,415,894 of NW_006298965.1, read as the reverse complement.
GTGGTTAGGGGCTATCAGGCTGGCAGGCAGGCGAGTCTAACCAGTAGTCCTGGATTGTGAGTTGGACATTCCCCAAGGGGTCCCAGATTGGAAAGGGTGCAGGCTGGGCTGAGGGACACCCCCTCGCCCTGCCCCCCACCGCCCATGCACGAAAATTGTGCACTGGGCCTCTAGTGTCAATATAATAGGATTTGAGACATTTTTATTTAAAACATATTGCAGATGTCAAAACACAATATGAATATAGAATATTTCACTTTATGTTCCTTTAAATCATGATTTTCTTTAATTGGAACAAAATTGGGTCCTGACCATAAAAAAAAAAAAGTGATGCCATTTCGAGCATAAGGACTTCTGTTTTGGTTTAATATAAATTTTATTCTCCTTTGACTTATTATCCCAAGGGACAGCTATGCTAATTTAAATATCCTACTCATCAATTCAGCACGTGAGTGCCTACTCTGAGTTGCATATGGATTTAGGTCCAAAGACTACAGTTATGAACAACAGAGTCACATTCCTACCCACCTGGAGCTTCTAACCCAGTAGTGGAGTCTTATTTCAAATTTTAGTTACTGTTTTGATAAAGCTCAGTTCAGGTTTTAGAAAGGAAAGCTCCATCTAAGGAACATCCTTAAGCTATTACTGTCTTTCCAAAACCCTCCAATTAGACCACTGCCATGACACCCACAGTTAGTGTCACTCTTAGAGGAAAGAGCTATGGCCTGATAAAGTGAATTGAGAAGGTGAATTTCTAAGTAATAAACCTCTAATGAGTTAACCAGTAGGTTTGGCTGCTCCATGCCACCCTAAGTGCTCTAACAAAAGCCAGGGCAGATCGCCTGAAAAAAGATGCCTTCAAATATTAAACTTCATCCTCCCTCTGCCAGAAACGCTAAACTGACACCCTCAGCCAGCACCAGTAAATAATTACACATTGTGGCAATCGAATGCAAACAATCAGGTTGCAAAGTTTGCCCCTAACACATGTCCATAAAGTCCCGTGTGCCGATAGGGAGCCATGGACCACAGGGTCCACCACGCAGCTGGCCCGGGCAGACGTCACGCAGGCCACACCTCGGCTTTGACTCAAGCTCCCATCCTTTGCGGGTGATGCCAGGGATTCTCAAAACCACATCAGCACGTCTGCTTCTCTCTCCTTGGGAAAAATTAAAGGGTAGCCATTTTATATTTGAGATTCTTCCACTTCCCTTCTTTCTTTTTCTCTCTCACCTCCCCTCCCCCACCCTCCACCCTACGCTCACCCCTGGGACTGTCCTGTGTCCTTTCCCCTCACTGTTTCTCCCGTACTTCCCCTACAGGGGAGACACTGTTCTAGCTCTTTAAATGCATTACCTCATTTCACAACCCTATGAAAAGGCTCTGCAATCATCTTCTGTTGCAGAAGGGGACCCTGAAGCTCAAGTTCACGCAGCTGGGAAGCAGCAAAACCAGAATTCCAATAGCCTGTCTGACTCCAGAGTTCTCACCCACTGCACGGCCTCTTTAAGGGATTTTTGGCTTAGGTGTTTACGATAAAGGTGAATTGTTTTTTTTAGGCAGTAGGTAGAAAAATAGCTGTGACATGTAAGAAATTAATCTTTGGTACGTTTGAGAGAAATCTAATAAACTTTCACTGTAGTAAAATGCTTTGAAGGTGGTAAGTAATGAGGCAGTTTGTTAAGGTTTTATGTCTTGACTGCACTAACTTCAAGCCTTTTGCCTCTCTCAGGTGGGAGCACATGGACATAAACAAGGTTATAATGGCCCAAATAAATAAACAAAAAGGAAATAACAAGAAAAATCTACCCAGTCACAGTCATTCTCCGGACCTACTCCAAAAATAAGCCAAAGAAAGTCATTGTTTCTATTAACACATTATTGTCATTCATTTCACGGGTCAGGAAGAGCTTTCAGTGGGCACAGCTCATGGATTTAAACTAAATAACTTGATGGAGAGAAGGCTACAGTACTAGCTCCTAGAAGATCAACACACCCACCGAACTAATTTATAAGCTGCGATAAAGCTGAAGAAATGGAAGGAGTGTTACTGGCCTCCTTTACCCAAGCTTTTACAGCTCGATTCTGCCTTCACCGGTTGCGAAGGCTGGGCCACCCACTAAACCTGCTCCAGCTAAGTAAACAGCTACAGTCGAGAGAAGTGCAAACTTCTTGGCTTACTGTTTTTATATCCACCCAGTGTTAGCTCCAGCCCGAGTTCCAGCAGGTCACAGACGAAATCCAACAGAATGGAACCGGGATCTTAATTAGGCCTGACTGCCAGATGCATGAAATCATGAAGCCGGTCCCCAACCTGCGTCCACCATCACATCTCTCCTCTGAGCAACCACCCAGGGCACATGGGCCAACGCTGCTGAGATGGCACAGACATAGCAACGTTATCCCATGGAAAAGGGGAAGGCAGTGGCTCAGAAAGCGGTGCCCCCAGTGAACTGGCGGTAGTTACGGACAGGAAGAGCGCTTGCGGAAGACGGAGAAGAAACAACATGATAACAGCTGTGAACAGTAGCCGTCTGCAGGAAAGAGACACTGGCCTCTGCCAAGGTAAACTACGCGGAGAAGAAAACTGTTCTCACCGGGAAGGCCAAGCTGCCTTCTGGATGGGCAATCCTTTTCCTTTAGAGTCACCTTTGGTTTTCCGCAAGGGACCAGGGGAGACAAGGAGATGGGGGGGGGTATGGCAGCAGCTAACATGTGATTAGCAAACATGCATTAAGACTACCTGTCTGAGAGACTGCATGTTGGTTAAGCCTGCATCATGCTTGATGACCCTGTGGCCTAAGCACTCTTCCCAACTTCAGTCTGTGCTCTTGATGAAAGGGGACTGCCTTCTCAAGGCCTCTTTTCATGAGACTAAGACTTAGCTGTCCTCAGCCCCTGTCCCCATCAGTCTTCCTCCTCTGAGATGTCCAACACTCCCAGTGACATGGAGTGTCTCATTGGTCCTTAAAGGCCCAATTTACCTTCAGGTGATGGAGACTAAACAAAGGAAACCTCCTATAGCTCCATGATCAAATGGAACTGGGATCATATGACTAAAAGGACCACCCGTGACCCTCCCATAATCTTTTCTCTACATCCATCTTCCTCATTCTTTAAGGACTGTGAACCTTCACCAATATCCTCACCAAGACAGAGTTCTAGGGCCAGGCTTGAGCATTGCCTCAGTAGAGATCTCAGTCCAGTCCCTGCCTTTCCCCCTGGCTCACTTACCCTGTGCCCCAAGTTTCCACCTGCAGTTCTCAAACCCAGCACCTCGTCCCGCTGGCTCCCCCACTTATGTTGGTCTCACAGTTCGCCTATGTCTTTGAATAGTTTCCTCCTTTTTGCACCTCCTAGACCCATTTATGTCCATCATCACATAGAGCTGGCCGTTTGCATAAATCCAGACAAAACTTGCTTTTGAGGACCATAAATTCTAACAGGAGGAAAGACAGACCTGGTTATCAGAGAAGCAGAACTGGAGATCCCACCAAGAAGGACAGTGTGAGTTTATCTTCTCAGTGTGGGACCTTGGGGTCTGCCCATCCAAAGCCATGCCCTTGCTCCTGGGAGATCTGCAGAACAAATCTGGCCTGGGGACCTGCACCAGGAGCCACTTGTCAGCAGCCAAATTCCTGCCTACAGAATCCAAGACATAGGTCAGAGGCATCCACTGACTTGAGCACATCTTTTACTATAATTAGCCACTTGTCTTCAAGAGCTTGCCAATTCTGACAGAAAAATAACATTCCGAGCAAAGTAGGTCTTATTTTATTTTGATTTTCTTGTAAGTAATAAAATCATTTTTTCAAGGACCTACAGGATAGTAAAATATTTTTATAGTGGCCTCATTAATGTTTTCAGCCAACTCATGCTTAATCATTAGAAAAGGGGGTGAGGGGAGAGGAGGAAGGTAACACCCATAAGCTAAAGTCACAGATAATCCTCAAACCTCTTTAGCAGAGTTTTAACCTCCTGCTGCAAAGCCTTTTATCAGAGCTGCTAAGGAATAACCAATGTGACATATTTAAGCTTCATCTCATCTGTTTCCTCTCCCCTGGACTGCTAATGAGCTGTGAAGCGGCCAAAGATAGCTGGCCTCCACTTGGAGAGAGAAGCCCAGTGGTGGGACCATTTACAAAGGCATTTACGCAAGAAGTTATGTGCTTCTCATTCCAGTCCCGGGAAGTATGATTTAAGAGGCGGAATGGGCATTTTTCTCCCAAATAACTGCCCCTACACAGTTTTTAAAGCTCACCAAAGAGGGACAGTCATGGGGGTTAAAGCATCCGGACTCTAGAGATCATTTGGTTATTGAAATTTGGCTACATTAGTCTACTGAGATGCAGAAATGTGGAGGAACGTGGTAATGACACACGTCTGTCAATGGCAGAGCCCCTCAGGGCTTACTGCAGGCTACTCTTTTCATCACAGACCTCAACTAAGGATCTCTCTCAGTCAACCTTCTTTCTCTGATTATATTTTAAAAAATCTCACAGAGCCAAGAGTTCAGGACACCAAAGCAAGAATTTCAGGGTGTTCAAAAATGTTCGGAGGGTGATATCACCCCCAACTGAGAGGCGGGTCAGCACTGGTAGATGGAACCTAAGCCCCGAGAAAGAGAAAGTATCAGAGCGTTTAGGTCACGTCAAAATCTGTTATGGAGTGTCGACTTGTGCCATTACCTTAAGAATCTATGAAGCTAGTTTTTAATGGACAGCTTGCTAGTCAAGGATTTAGATACCGAATTAGTTTGTTGTAGAGAAAATGTAGAAATAAATATTGATAGTTCATATATATGCATACAAATGTACATCTGTATATAAACACACGTATATACATATGTATTCATGAAACCAATAGGTCTTTCTATACATGGCAGGCACCCATCTATGTACTGGGCAAGGCCACATAAGCTTTCAGCTGACAGTTTCAAGAAGGCCAGAACTAGTTGGGGAAAATGAGGCGTGGGAAGTCATATCACTTAGAACTCTCTATGACATATGAGCCCACCTCTCTTCTCAGCTACCCTACACCCTACCCTCCTCCCCACCTGCCGCCTGTGCTGAATGATTCACCACACTCTTCCCCAAATCTGGAACTGAGGGTCCTTATGACTATGATTAAATTTAGCTTTTAATCCTAGCTCTAGAAATCATCTCCATGTCTCTCCCCTCCTCTCTTATATTCTTTCTCCCCTCAGAGACCTAGCCGGATCCCCTCTCAATCCCACCCCTCTCCCCGACCCCATAATCAGCGACACCCAAGGTAGCAGAAGACAACAGCCCAGACCTGACAAGTGGTCACACCACCTGGACCTCTGCAGGCTAAAGATAACATCTTGACCTAAGTTATGTTTCAGCTCCTGAGCCCTAAAGTGAAATGACCCCCTGGCCACTTTCCTATGAGACCAGATAGAGGCATGCTGGAGCCTACCTCAGAGCTGTCCTCAAGACCTGAAGAAATGATTTATTACCCTCACCTCACCTCCAACCAATCAGCTCTCAGAAAGAGCCTGAACCTCTAACCCACGGTGCCCTCCCTAATCTGTAACCCCACCTCTGGGTTGGCCAATTCAATATCAAACTATTTTTCTTTCTCTATTGCATTTCTGTAGGCCAGGCAGACAGGTCAAATATTGGGGTCCCAGTAACAAACACACCAGGAACCTGTCCATTTCTGTGCCTTTTAGCATGTTGATTCTCCCACCATTCTCTGCATCAAGCACCTCTGTACTTACCCTTCCCCCAACTGCTCCCATCACCACCCTTGTGCAGCCTTGCCCAGAACCACAGGGAGCTAGTCACCATGTCCCTGTCCCTATAGCATCGGCACAAACCTGCAGCAGGGCCACCACTCTGGAGTGCTGGAATGACCTACTCTATGACCAGACATCGAGACTGGCTGTGCTTGGGAAGGAAATGTGTTCAAATTCTCATAAAAGTATGATTGTCCAGACACCTATGAGCAGCTAGCACACAGGCAAGGTCTGAAAAGCCTGAGTTTTGATTGGCGGCTGGAGAGCTTGGTTGGCAGTGGGAGAAGGAGTGCTTAGGTTAGTAAGGGGTACGAGTAGGCATACACAACCTGCATCTGATATTTTCCCAGGACACCCCTTTAATAAATGACTAAGTACCAAAGCTGTGAAAGTTTGAACAAGCCCAGAGTGGCAGGCATGAACCAGCGTGCAAGTCTGACACATAGCAAAGAACATAGGAACCCAGGTTTGAAAAAGCCACTGTCCTGTCCATACAAACATATACCCCAAATCAGAACAGAAACAAAAGCAGGTGGACTATTTATTCTGTAGGTAAGAAGGAAATTCAGATGAATTCTAAAGAACTTAGAGTTCATTCATTCATTCATTCATTCATCCAACAAACACTTACAAAATGCTTTGCACGTGCAGGCCCATGTTCCAGGCACAGAAGATATTGCAGAGAAACACAAAGGAAGCAAATGAAACAAAACCGCCCAACCCTTGCCTCCACAGAGCTCATGTGCTCATGGCTGTGCGTTAGGCAACAAGTGAGTAATCTATCCTAGGTGACGCTAAGCAGCATGGAGAAAGAGCCACATGTCATGCAGGAGAGAACGTCTGGACGGCAGCAAGGGCGTTGCCCTTTTAGATGGGCTGTCGGGAAGCCACACTCCCCAGGAAGAGTGTGAATAAGGATCTGAAAGAGATGCAGACCCCAGGGAGGGCTCTGCGGGGAGGGCACTCCGGGTGAGGACCAGAGCCAGGGCAAAAGGCTCAAGGTGGGTGCTTGTCTGACACATCTGGGAGCGAGCCAAGATGACAGTAAGTGAGGACAGGCTGTTCTGTTACAACATGTGTCTCAGAACAGCAATTAGCTCAGAGGCTATTGGTAAATAGCAGGGTAATGTGGGTATCACACGGAAACAAGGTTTTTCTTAGGCAAAAGGAGCCAGAAGAGCAGGAGTAGAAACCCAGCCGTAGCAGAAAGGAGGCAGCCCTCAGGTCGGCTGCTACACAGGCTGCAGTGATTTCGGCTCCATGTAAGAGAATTAAAAATGCGCAGCTGCACCCAAGCTGTGTCCCCAGAAATGTGTTTTTAGACTACATTCTGCAGAACACAAAGTGTCACAGGACACACACATAGTGTTATAGCAGAAACCTCTGGCCAAGGGAGTCAGGGATTACAGGGGACCAGATCACCAAGGGCCTGAGAGACCACTGAGCCAGGGGAGAGCACTGGAGGGCTCCGAGCAGAGGATGCAATGTGCAGAGATGCACTGTTGGGGGGGGGGGCAGGTGCAGAGGAGACAGTCCAGCTGGGGCCTTTACAGTAATGCAGGTGAGAGAGGAATCGCTTGGACCAGGAAGGTCGCAGAGGAAATGATGGGAACTGGTTAGGATTTTCACATGAATAGGCTCTGGGAAATGAGAGAAAGAGAGGAGTGAAGATGACCCCAATACTTTTTAGTCTAAGCAACTAAAGGATGGAGGTGTCACCATCTGAGATGGGGGTGACTGAAGGGTGACCCAGTGCAGGGCGATGAGTTCCGTTTTGGGAGGGTCCATTTTGAGGGACTACAGAGCCTCGGCTGGGATTTCAGCTGGGAAGCTGAACAGACAGGTCCGGAGCCCAGGAGAGATTAATTAGGAAGTTTTCAGTGTGTAAAATATTATTTGAAGCCACAACAGAAAATGTATTAAAATTCCCACCAAATATTGATTTTCTAGCAATCCCACCAGGAGCTAGAACACAGGTTACAAAGCCTGTGGACTTCATGTTTAATTCTTAGCACACAAGCTTGGGTTCCTGGAATGGGAGGAGGGGGTGCCTTTGGTGGCAAAGGGGTACAGAAGAAAGGGGTCTGAGGCCTGGTTCCTGGGTCATTCGAACACTTAGAAGTTGGGGTGCTGAGTGAAAACAGCACGAGAACTGACAAGGAAGACCTGTGAGGTGTAAGGAAAAATCAGGTACGTGTGGCGTCCTGGAGACCAAATAAAGAAGGGCGGTGATCCAACAGGCCATGAAGGTGAAGGGTAAGGTTGTGCTACTGAATTTAGCAGCCAGGATCATCCCAGTGACCACGCCCAGTTTCCACCTGCCACCCCACCACAATCAATGGAGTACAAATAACTCTCCCAGGGGGTTTTGCTGAAAAAAAAAAAAGATTTTAAAAATAGGGCAAGGGCTAAAGAAAGACATAGGGTCAACAGCCGAATGTTTAGTTTTTATCACACTAAGAGATTACAGCCTGATTTTAGGATGATGGGAATGATCCGGTGGAGAAAGAAAACAGATAATACAAGAGAGAAGGAGAAACATTGCTGGGGTAATGTCCTGAGTAAAGGCCAGAGGGAAAGCAAGTGTCAGGAGGAGAGGTGTGTCTTAGAAGCGCCTTGTCAACAGGAGGACGGCACAGCTGTGGCCACTGTTCTGCGAGATGAGCAGGTGTGGTGGGAGCTGGAGAGTCTCTATGGCCTCTGGGTTGGGTTTGTTCTGTGTTGCAGTAATACTGGAAGAAAAGCTATCTGTGCAGAGGCGGGATGTGGGAAGTGAGTGTGAGAGGCTTAGGGAAGACAAGATGTGCAATGGTTAAGCAGGAGGGTAGGAAAGTGAACCAACCAGGGAGCGATGGGGGCATTGCCAGTCATGACTGAGGGCTCAGTGAGGTGGTGGCTGTGAATTGACAGTGAAACCAGTCAGCGTGTGTGTTCTCTCCAGGGTCATTCTGCTCTCAGGTACAGGCATGGTGTAGGCAGAGAGCTGGATTTAATCTCGGTTGGGATTTTGCCAGGTTAAAGTATGATGAAGCAAGAGAAGCACAAAAGATTATGATAATGAACTGCTATGGCTTGAATGGTGTGTTCCCCACAAATTCACGTTGAAATCCTGACACCCAAAGGTATTAGTAGGTGGGGCCTTTGGGAGGTGACTAGGTCTTGAGGCTGGCACCCTCATGAAAGGGATTAGTGCCCTTATAAAAGTGACTCCACAGAGCTCCCTGGCCCCTTCCACAGGTGAGGACACAAAGAAGTCTGTGACTCAGAAGAGGGCTCTCACCCAACCATGACCCCAAACTTGCAGCCTCCAGAAGTGTGAGCAATACATTTTTGCTGCGTATAAGCCATCCAGCCGGTGGTATTTTGTTATAGCAGGAACCATGGAATATGGTGTGTGATAAAGATGTTTGGTTTTTGTCAGCTGAGAATGGAGAGTTAACCAGCACGGGCTTTAAGCAATTGTCATCCAGCAAATGAGAATTACATATATACGTTTCATCACATAGTGATATCTGTTTCCCCTTCTTTATCAATGTTTCTTTTCCCCTTTCTAGTGGATGAAACCACAGTAACATCAAACACAAACTTCCCCTTGGGAGATGAGTTAAGATGTGTAATATCCCAATAACACTGAGAGTGACCATCTTTTGAGGCTCAGTATTTATAACGGAGAGGTCACCACCCCTGCTCTCAAATGAGGGCTCCAGGAGACTGTGGGTGCTGGCAGGCCATGGGAGCGAACATGACCACATGGCTGTGAAACTATCTGCAAGTCATTTCATGCACATGCCTCCCTACTACTCTCATTCTATCCCTACTTCTTGAGCTTCCTCGAGAGATTCTCAACAACTTCCCTCTTAATCTTTTTCTCTCTACACCTTCCTCCACCAGTGAGCTACAGGACCACCCCCTCAATGCCATCACCACACAGGGACCTTAGTGATGGGACAGGCTGAACCGAACTGTAATTCTGGTTGCTGGCAGGCATGACAAGTGGATTTGAAAGGAAGTTCCAGAAAAGTGCATGCTAACTCAAGGTCAAGTGAGGTCAGGGCCTGGCATTCCTTGAATATACCATTCTTCTTTGGCAGCTTGCATATGCCATTCTTTGGGGCTCTAAAACAGCATTTCCTCGCTGGGCTACTTCTTCTCTGTCTGGCCCTTCTCTCCTAGCAGATCCATTCTAGATCCTTCCTCCTACACCCCACACCTTGATGGCTATGGCTGAATCTCCAGGCTCCCTTCTGGCTGACTTCCTATGGGTTTGAACAATGGAGATTAGAAAGTTGAAAGAGAGGTCAGGGATGACTTCCCTCCAACCCCTGTGTTCAGGCAGAGCCCAAGTCCTCCCGCCTGGGTCCTGCTCTCCCAGAACTAGAGAAACACCGCTTCCTTCCACTGCTGCCCCAGGTCTAGGGGTGGTGATGGCCTCCCATGGCCTCCCCAGTGCCTCAACATGCTTCGTTGGTGACTTAAATCCCACCCACCCTTCTGTCATCACCCCTTCTTTAAGGTCTCTCGAACCTTCTAAGTTAGACTCTGTGTCTTGCCAGGACCCTGACTGACACCATTTCAAATTCAACCAATTTTACAACTGCGCTTTGGTGCTGAAACTGCAAGAACAAAAAGCAAATTCCAAATAGGCACAATATATTTGTTCATTCATTCATTCTTTCATTCTAGGTGAATATGCTTACACCCACGTTTTGTTAAAAGTAGAAACAGAACCCTTTACTTTGAGAACTTCAGAATGACTTATCAGGGAACCAGGTCTACAAATAGCTTTTCCCCCCCAATAAAACTTTCACTTCCTGAATCAAAGGACACTTACAAAGGCTAGTGGTCACCTGTCATTCAAAAGACCGCTGAAATCTTATTCTATTAACTGTGACCCTGGAACTGTAATTATTTTTATGACAGAGCTGATTTGATATCCTAGACAATAATCAGCTAGTGATAAGATGGTTTGGGGGGGTCTCCTAGCTTGAATAAAAGGCCTGAGATTCTTTCTTCAGAGAATAAAACTCAGAGGAAACGAGGAGAGTGTTAATATACTCCAAAAAGTTTTCAACAGTAACAACGGGCCTATTGGATAGCTAAATTGTGCCAAATGTCAAAAGATTAGTAATGCAATCTTATATTTACCCAAGATTAGTTGGGCTATAAAGACTGGGGTCAAAGAATACTGCTGTTAATTTTCCATGAGCGTGCTTAATGATCAACCTTGAAGACTGCAATCCTATTTCCTTGTGAGGACCCAAGATCCTGAAAAGCCCGGGGAAAAACCTGCTGCAATTACCCGGGTAAACTCAGGTCAGAGTGAAATTTCTAAAGAAAATCTATGACTCCAGGAGGTTCTTATCATGAGGAAAATAACGCTGCAGACTGACCAATGGCCCGGTGATGCAACATCATACAGACGTCAGCATACCTTGCACAAGATCCTCAGTCTGTCAAGTCCTGCCAGGGGGACTCAAAGTGTCTCCTTGTTAAGAATAAACAGGCAATCTGCAGTTCACCCAAGCAAAATGGATCAAAAGTATTTTGCTTTGGAAAAATGAAGTGAACAAAGGACTGTATGTTAGCAACTTTTAATTTTTTATTTATTTTTCTATATTTGCATTGACTTCAGAGAAGGGGAGGGAGGGAGGGAGATGATAGAAACATCCTATCCTATATAATAAAAGCGTAATACGGAAATCGACCAAATGGTGAAACGACTGGTCGCTATGATGTGCACTGACCACCAGGCGGCACATGCTCAATACAGGAGCTGCCCCCTGGTGGTCAGTGCGATCCCACAGGTGGAGTCGGGCTCACGGCTGGCCGGTGCAGCAGTGGTGGCAGGAGCCATTCCTGCCTCCGCTGCAGGTGGGCAGTAAGGACAAAGGGGACCCAGACTGCTAGAGGGCGCAGGCCAGGCTGAGGGACCCCCCCAAGTGCACACATTTTCATGCACTGAACCTTTAGTAGTATTACATAATAGAATCAGAGCACTTTAAGAGTTGAAAGGACGAGAACTTAGAACTCTCATTATTTGAATAGGTATATTTACATACTTAACACTCAATAGTAATATGTACAGCAAAAGCTGTGATATGTTCCATAAAACAAAAAATTTAAATGATATTCAAAATTTATAAATATGTTTCATGGAAAATATAGGAAAAAATATTCATTTCCCTTGCTTCATAGGTACATCTGTTATAAAGATGCCCTATCTCACTTTGAAATGGCTTTTGGGGAAGAAAACAAGAAAAGCATTATCACATCAAAAATAATAATTAATTCCATAATATACCCTGTCTTTAGGAATATTAAATTGGGCCAAATATAGTGTAGGAAACAGGACAAGGTTGCCCCTCTCCCTGAGTGTGTCACATAAGTAAATAACAAAGACTGCCAAACCTGTCACAGCCCCTGGGACAGAGCAAGCCCACATCAACACTGAGGTTTAATTGTTGGCATTAGTATCAGAATTAGAAGGAGAAGCATCTGTTAAGGTATTTGCTCAACATATTACAGTTCAAAATACCACGGAATGTTAGAGGTAAAACATACTGTAGAAAAACTGTTCTCTTTGGTTTATAGGTAATCTGCACAGATGGTGAGATAAAGTTAAGTGATTTATCAAAGTCCTCTATTTGTCTGATTAATAATAACAACAATAATAGAAGTGCTTACTGTGTGCCAGGCCCTGTAGTACTAGTAAGTGCTCTATGTATAATATTGAATCAGCACAGCAGTCCAATGTGACAGCATACTAGTTACTATTATCCCATTTTATGGACTAGGAAGTTGAGGCCCACACCACACAGGGTAAGTGAATCTCACAAAGCACACTCTTGGTCAGAGTCGGAGCTCCGATTCAATCCCAGGTCTACCTGACACCAAAGCCTGGGCCCTTCCCACAGAGCAATGCCTCCTACGTGGCTTGTCACTTGCTCCTCCTTGGATTGCTTTATGACTGGAAGTCTTATCTTTTCAACAAAAGCAAGTGCAAGGACAATGTTACCTGTTTCTTTTGAACGTGCATTGCACAGGACTGGGTCCTGGGCAGATGCTCAAAAAAATGCTCGCTGAGTGTACAGCAGTATTAAAAAATGCCTTGTCACAGCACACAGCCATGAATGCGGAAGCACTCGAGACAAGCCAACTCTAGACAACATTGCTCAGGTAATGACTTGTGCCTGGATTCCATCCCTTGGCAGGAAGTGAGGCCTTGCTTCTTTAATTGCCCTTGGTTCACGAGTTCAAGAACGGGGCTTGAAGAGAACTGCTCCCCAGCTCTGAGAAGCAGAATGGTAGCATATTCCCCTGCTAGGCCTACACCAGTGCTGCTTTCGTTCACGGTCAACAACGCCCAGCGAGCTTGCTCAAGCACCCCAAAGGCAGGGCTCGCCCGGGAGGCGGGCAGGGGAGACCAGCTGTCCTTGAGAACACAGCCCTTCCAGCTGGCACGAGGGACACTGTTGGACGTCGGGCACTCAGGAACCTGGAGCAGAGTTTAGCTAAGGGGCAGCGCTAGCTGAGGCTTTTCTTTTCACATTGAAAGAGAAGGAAGCCCCTCCTGAGAGAATGAAGAGACCAGGATATAAGGTAAGAATTTCCCACTCGTCTCTGGGGAAGGCGCTGTGACGGCAGTCCTTGCATCCTGACCCCGGGCTGGAGAAGACCCCTCAGCCTTCAGCATGTGTGCTGAGGAAGCGAGCACGACACCTCAGCCTTCGGGAGAACACAGGGCTCTGAGGACTGAGGCAGGAGGGTCGACTGAGGGATGTGAAGGCAGGTGACATGAGTTCTTGACCTATTTCTTTTTAGAAACTGACCCGCTTCTTCCCTCCTGCCTGGCCCAGCACCCTCTCTTCCCATTAAAACTTGGGCACTGCATCTGCTGAACTGGACCAGGGCCCACAGTCAGGCCTCAATCTGGTTGTGTTAGTTCCCAAACCAGATTAGTAACATCATCAACCTGAGAAATGTATACAAACTATTGCTTCTCAAGGTAACTCCAAAAGAGGATCCCAAGTTCATCACAACTCAGCTAAAACAAAAGACCACGATGCTTAACATGGCCATAGGTCTCATATTTACAAACCATGTAAGAGACGTGTGAACACATAATCCAATGTTATAGTCTACCCAATCAAAGTTGTGGACACATTCAGTGTATACCTTTAAAGTGTCCTTCATGCTTCCCCACAGCTCCCCCTACTTCTATCCTCCCACCCCCTTAAAGCACAGATAGGCTTGCTGTTCTGAGTTCTAATAAATTTCCTGTTGGGACATTTATAACAGTTTCCGATATCTTCCATCACCCTCAAATCCAAGGTCAAAAACAAGGTCAAAGGCATTTCCTGGCGTCTTTCAGGGAGCTCATACCATGTCACAGTGGGAAGCTTTCCTCTTACTGCTCAGAAGTTTGGGCACACGGAAAATTTAGAACATGGCGGGCGAAGAATGAGAGCCTTGCCTGACTCTGGAGAGTTCTGTTCCAGATATCCTGGCAGTTACAACTACAGCTAGACCGAGCTGAGGCACCACACCGGGCAGCAGGAGCGCACCTTGTAATCAGAGCGTGTGCATACCAGAACATGTTGTACCTTCTCTCCGTGATGTTCTCATCTTCCACTTGAGCCCCATCTGAATCCAATCATTTGCCTGCCTTCCTCTTTCTCCTTCAGATCAGGAACTGACCCCAGGGAGAAGAGAACACTGTATATATTTGTAAAACATCTCTAAAAGTCTCAGAAATTGCCATAGGAGTATAGTTTTAACATTTTACTCAATAATAATTCTGTTGAAAATTCCAGGATAGTGTCTGACTCACTGAGGCTTATCATGAAAAATTGTGCTACAGCACAGAGTCCCTGGACCTCAGTGTCTTATCCTATAAAACATGGGACGTGGGCTTGAAGCTCTCTGGTCCCTGTTTTATGAATCCCTTACTTCCGGCTGCTAAGTTTTCATGTACAAGCGCCGATGGACAAGCAGCATACCTTCTCAGAAGTGTGGACGAATGCTTTAAGCATGATCTGGATGAGACCTACCCTCTAGACTGGTCTCACAGAAGTTAACATGATATGTGGAAAAGCTGCTGAGCTTAGCGAAATCACCCATGGTGCTTCCAGATCTTTCTCTAAGCCCTTGGTCAGTACAGCTCGCAGAAGAGCTTTTCAGAACTTGTCCATCTTTAGGTCCTCTTTTTGTCATGGCCCCTCCCTCCACTGTTATGCTTACAAATCTGGTTGCTTTTCTTAGCCTAGAGCAGAGGTCCTCGAACAGGAAGACTTTTCTCCCCTGGTGGCATTTAGCAAGGTCAGGGTTAACTTTTGGTTGCCACAGTTGGGGAGGTGTGTTACTGGCCATCCAGTGGGTAAAGACCAGGGATGCTGCTAAACATCCTACAGTGTGAAGGGCTGTCCTCACAACAGAGAATAGTCTGACCCCAAATGTCAACAGTGCCAAGACTGAGAATTCCAGGTCTAGAGAGAGAAGGGAAGGGAAGGGAAGGGAAGAAGGGAGGAAGGAAAAGAAAAGGAAAGGAAGAAGGAAGGAAGGAAAGGAGAGGTAGGAACCAGCAGTCCTCTCTGGCAACACTTTCTCCAGAAGGGCCACATCCTGGTCTGCGTGTAGCTGACTCATTGCACACATGTATGTTACCTGCTAAGATGCTATAGGATCTCTGAGTTTGTGACCTCTGAACTCTATTACGCTTCTGGCATTTTGTTGTAAAATCCTGCCCCCCCCGCCTCTCCTCTAAAAGAGGGTCTAGTCACAGTGCTTCAAATAAGTTTCAGCCCCTTTGCAGAGCAATAGAAAGCCAGTGCAGCCCTCCTGAGCTGATTGATTCTCTCAGGTGACCAAACAGGTTGGATTCTGTTTTCTTTGCAGGTTGAAACTCTTGTTTTTCTTAGGACACACTGTTCTCTTGAGGCCCTATGCCTGGCAGCAAAAAAAAAAAAAATAAGCAACCACATGCAACTTTGCTGTGGGTAGTCAGGTACGCGGCAAGGATTCAGGGTCTGGTAACTCAGACACTTCGAGAACTTCCTCATCAAGGTGAAAACCTCAGAGGCCTCACCCAGGCCTGGAGCTTTGGGGCAATCAACAAAGAGCCACAAGGGCGGGCAACTGGAGAGAACAGTGGCTGCTGACTCAACAGTAGTCACCTGGTAGGTGTCAGGCATTTCCTTACCTGCTAGGGCTCCGTAGGTGCTACATTTGTCTCTGCCAAGCTAATGCGATCCAGTAGTTCCCCGTGGCCTTCCCCACCGAAGGGACTGCTGGCTGGTCTACGGGGCACCTGTTGGCAATACCCAGCTCGGAGACATGGGCGTCCTCACCCTTTTCCCCACTGGACTGAGGCCAGCCAGCAGTGGCCGCTCCTCCCTGGCATGGGCCCTGTTTTACCATGGGAGCCGGAAGGAAATCATTCTTTGCCCCGTACCAGGAGATCGGAGAGTACACTAGCCTTTATTCTATCAAATGAGAAAAAGCAAGATCCATAAGAGTTTAGACCAGAGATTTCCAATCTTTCCATGATCAGAAGGGCCTCTTAAAGGAGACCCTAAGTTGTCTAGTTAGTAACAGTTCTCCCCCACTGTGTTCCTACAGAACACATTTTTATGGAGGTGGCATTGTGCCTACCTTAAAACACACAGAAAGCCCCCATTCTCCAGCTTCCCTTGCAGAAAGGGGTGGTCCTATTATTAACAACATGTGCACTGGTCACCGAGTACGACACGGAAGAGAACGAACTTGGCTGGGTAACTGTTTACCTTTTGCCCTCTGCCCTTCTTCTTCTGGCCTAGAAGCATGTGCCTGGATCCCCTGCAGCTGTTTTCCGAGCACAAGAAAGAGGGCAGTACAATAAGGACTATGAAGAGGAAGCTCGAAGAAGCTCGCGACACTTGCTGTTATGGAGACTACAATCCTTATACCATGACAACTTTGCAATTTATTTAATTTTTCTGAGCCTGTTTCCTGAAGTATGTTCTTATCTCCCTTGCAGGGTTTGTATGGGGATTTAAATGAGATAATATCTGCTAAACTGCCTCAGAATGGCTGATAAAAATCAGTTTCCAAATCAACAAATAAATCATTCCTTTCTCCTTTTCAATCAGATCTCCAGACATCAGGAGAAATTAACAGGCTTACTGCTGCTTACTAATAAGCTAAACAGGACTCTGTCTAAAGTGTTTTTTGACTTGGTGTCAAATTATTGAGAAAACAAGGGCCTAGGCCAGTGATTTTCTTTTTCTTTTTCTTTTTTAAAAATTTCTTTATTGATGGTTATTACATATGTGTCCTTCTCCCCACATTACCCGCCACCCCCGCACTCATGCCCTCATCCCCCTGTT
>NW_006298965.1:1385686-1398173 GCF_000327345.1 Myotis davidii | reverse complement strand
GCAGCTTTCTAATAAGCTAAACAGGACTCTGTCTAAAGTGTTTTTTGACTTGGTGTCAAATTATTGAGAAAACAAGGGCCTAGGCCAGTGATTTTCTTTTTCTTTTTCTTTTTTAAAAATTTCTTTATTGATGGTTATTACATATGTGTCCTTATCCCCACATTACCCGCCACCCCCGCACTCATGCCCTCATCCCCCTGTTGTCTGTGGACATAGGCCAGCGATTTTCAACCATTTTCATCGCATGGCACCCATGAACTAATTACTAAAATTCTGCAGCACACCAAAAATATATGATATGTTTTGCCGATATGACAAAAATAATTAAGCATGCCTAGCTGGTTTGGCTCAGTGGATAGAGCGTCAGCCTGCAAACTGAAAGGTCCCAGTTTCGATTCTGGTCAAGGGCACATGCCCGGGTTGTGGGCTTGATCCCCAGTGGGGGACTTACGGGAGGCAGCCAATCCATGATTCTCTCTCATCATGGATGTTTCTATCTCTCTCTCCCTTTTTCTTCCTCTCTGAAATCAATAAAAATATATTTAAAAAATAATTAAGCATAATTTTGATTCATTCACACCTGATGGCTACTGTTGTGTTGGCTGTTGTCATTTTTTAATTTGACAAGGTAGGGGGGTAAAGAGGTCAGTGGCCCTGACTAAGAAGCCAGGTATTGCAAGTTTACAAAATTCTTACAGCACACCAGCTGAAAATCACTGGACTAGGCAAATGAAAGAGATTCCCTTCAAGGTGAGCAGCAGGAGGTCAAGGTAAGTAGCAGACCGGGCCGTGCAGGCTGAAGCAGAGAGAATATGTGGCTTTGCTCAGTAGGGAACCTAAGAATATCTGAAATAAAGCAGGCATCAGGAAGGATCTCAACAGCCCTTACAGCTCAAGACAGTCAACCTCCAGGGCAATGAGGCAAAATGGAAAAGCCAAGAGGGAGAGCCATCCTTCGCACGACCCCCGGGCCTGCGGACCTGACACCAGGGCCGTTGCTTTCCCCAAGCTACGAGCACACACATGATTTTGATTCCTACATGCATACAAGTCACCTGCGAACAGGTGACTCTTTTCTAATGTTTTCTACTTTCCAAGGAAATCATTGACTTCCACAATTTCTCTTTTCTAGCCCGCAGTTCTTTGGCACCAAGTGAATCTGCTAAGTCCCTTCTCTTTAGAGCAAACATCAGCCAACGTTCACAGAAAAGGGCCAGAGCATAAATACCTTCGTCTCTGTCCCAACTCCGCTCTGGAAGCGAGAAAGCAGCCACTGGGAACACCGATAACGCGTTAAGGAATGGGCATGGTTGCGTTTCAATTAAATTGTATTTACAAAGCAGGTGGCCTAGTTTGGCAATCTCTGCTTTAAAGGACGCTGGGACTATGCTATACAAAAACAAACCAGAAACATTTGATCATACACAACACTCTCTCACCAATAATTATTACCATGAAACAAACCAGAGGGCTCCAACAGAGAAAACCATGAAATGGGAGAGACAGGCATTCCTACATTTGAAACAGTGCTTATCATGCAAAGCCAAAGACTCAAATGTTCAAAGATGAATGCGAATTGTGATAAGCAAGGAAGTGAGTAAAATCATCTGTAGACTATAGTACAGGGGTTCCACATGAAGGTCAAGGTAACCATTAGGAATGAATGGGAAACACCAATAAGAAGTCCAGCCTTTGAACCTTTAAGCACAAAAGTACAACAAGAGGCAGAGATATGAAATTGGGCAGTAGCAGGACATCCGGTCCAAACAAATGTCCTCCAGACATCTGAGGCCCCTCCCTGTGGCCCCAACACTACTTGGCACTGGCCTCACTGCTTTGCTTTCTTCCTTACTCATATGCAAGTGTTCATATGATGAAAATGATTAACGTGGGAGGCACATGGAGGAAGATGAACAAAACAGAGCGAGAAGGCACTGGAGAAAATCTGAGCCAGAGGAGGGTCATGAGGCCGAGCACCTTCAGGAAGACTGGTCTTTTGGCTGTTCTGTGGCTGTGCTACTGTCTCCCACAAATGGAATTTGTTTCTACTCTTCTTCTTACCCGGAACTCCCTTCTTTCATAAGTAACAGCCAACACTTCTGAAGGACTCACCTCATGCCAATGTTCTAAGTACATGATATACACATACTTGGATACTTTTGATCCTCAACAGGTGCAGTAGGTCCTATCATGGAACAGATGAGACAACTGAAGCACAGAGAGGCCACGTAATTTTCCCAGGGCCACACAGCTAATTAGTGACAGAACTGGAACGAGAACCCAGACAGTCTGGCTCCAGTCTGTGCTCCCAGCCTCCACATTATCCTGAGTTCACAGCCTTCCTCCTCCACAGCGCTGACTGGGCACCTCACCCTCCACTCTACCCTCCTGTGTATCCCAGAAAGTTTTTTTTTTTTTCATTTTTCTCAAGAAAATGATTTAATATAGCTTTCAGATACAATTGCCAATTTATAGGAAATAAAGAGGACAGGGAAAGATGTGAAAGGATATCCTGGGTAAGCAATCAGCAAAATCTAGACTGTAGCAAACTCTCCAGGATAAACAACTCGCTATTTTCAATGACTAGATGACAGAAAGACGGTGATTGATTTTGAACCTATAGATTAAGAGACTTAAAAGGCTTATAACCACTTTCAATGTGTGGATATTATTTAGAGCCAGATTTAAAAACGAACAAACTGAAAAACAAATTATGACATTTATGAGACAATTATAATTTGAACACCATCTGAATGATTTAAAGAATTATTTTTTCATATAAAAACGGTATTATGAATATACCTCTAACGCGCTTATCTTTTAGAGATTTATTCTGAAACACTAATGAATATAATAAAATGATGTCTGGGATTTGCTTCCAAATAGTATGTGAGGAAGAAACTGGGTGTGGCAGAAATGACACGAAATCGGCCATGAATTGATTGCTACTGAAGCTGCATGATAGGTGTTTGAGGACTCATGATCCTCTTCTGCTTACTTTTGTAAAAGTTAAAAAATTTATATAATAAGAATTTTATAAAAGTGTGAAAGAGAGACACGCTAGGGTTTCGGAATAAGGCTTCAGGCAAGGAGGAGATTCCCTATTTGTCAGTATTTCATCTACACGTGTATCCTCTTTCAGCACATATTTTAAAGCGTACAGCGAAAGTTTAAATGGAATGCAAGTATGGAAGGGAAGTGCTCTCATTCCTGAAAGATAAGCCTTGGAGATGCTGGGATAACCTGCAATTAATTCCCTCAGGAGCAAGTTTCTTGAAAGCACTCGCAGATCAATGAGGACTAACCTCTGTTACCCCCTGGCCATACCTAATCCTGCTCTGACAAGTTCAGGGTTGAAAGCACGAGGAGGATGAAAAGCACGCCCATACATCTCACGACTGGAGGAGGAAAGGAAGTCCTCAGTGAAGGGGATAGGGAGCAACGACACACATGAGAGAGTGAAAGGCCACATGGTGTCAAGTTCAAAGCACTGTCCCCAGAGACCTAAGTTTCAGTCCAAGCCCCACAACCCATCTGCTGAGCAACTTTAGAAGGTCACTTAACTACTGTGGACCTTGACTCAGTTATCTTCAAACTGAGGAATTTGAACTCATATTCCTAAGAAGACCCATAATCCAAAAGATAAAACTAAAGATATATGCTCTTGGAAGCCAGCCAGAACACTAGACCCAATAAATTACTCATTTCTAGTCTAGTGAAGGCTTCTCTGAAATGTTACCACTGAGCCACAGAGCTCTGGGTCTTTGGCAAGGTGAAATTAGTGAAGCTGGGAAGAGACCATATTGAATAAAATGGAATCTGAAAAGTAATATGCTCTACACTGGGATCAATGTTTCAACTAAGGGGATAAATTGTGGATGAAAATGATGGGATGAAAACAGATGAGAGTAAATGAGTTTTCTGCCGGGACACTGCTAACTCCGGGTGTTCAGCCATCCATTGGTGCCAATTGTCTGGAAGGCAATCTGTCCTTCAATAACCGTAATCAGATGTCAGACAAAGAATACCTGAGACTTACAAATTTCACAGGCCAAATAATACTGCCTCAACTTCCAGAAACTAGACTCCCACAATGCAATGCATGACTTTCCATTTGGTGTCCCAAGATCAGGCATAGCTCCAGGTCTGTGTCTCCATGGAGATGCATCCAATATACCCAGTCATTAGGTCTTCAACAAGAGTTTAAGAAAATAATTGGTCGGGTTTGCTAAATGACCTTCAAAGATAGGACAAGTCCTTGGAAATGATGAAGGAGCCTGGTATACTGAATTGGTTGCAATACTCTTGACCTTAAATTGCAGGAATTATTCACTAATCAAGAACGACTAATTCTCTCTGCTTAGAGAGCCTAATTAGTTTTGTGCTCATGCTTCCCCTTCTGACACAAAGTACCTCTTCACAACTCGGGGAGGTTTCCGCCAGCATTGCCTCGACTGGTCTTGACAAGAGAAGAGATGAATCATAGCAGCAGCCTGGCACCCTCTCAATCTATAACAACTCCTCCTCACCAGGGGCTAAATCAGAGCCGGCCAGATACAGGGAGCTTTTTTCCTTTTCTTTTTAAATAAAAAGAGGGACATTCACAAAGGAGAAGCCCTATTTGACATCAGTAGAATTACTGGTGACTTGGCCAATAGAGCTGCTGTCAGGGTGGGTCTATGCAGATAGTGAAGGCAAGCCCAGATAGGATTGGCTTGTGATGATGGTTCCAAAACTAATCTGTTTCAAGAGATAAAATGCTCAACATAATCTCTGGTATAATGAAGACGCATAGAGCTAAATGCCTGTCAGACTCCTGAGCCCCACCTCCATTCAGCTATGGTAAGCCAAGGCTTTCATGCTTTCTCCACTGCAAGTGTTTCTTCTTGAAATCGAGCATGTGTACACAAGCTTCAGTTACCTGCACGAACAGCATTCTACCCTAACCCAAACGAACCTACAATCCCAATAAGTCTGGGTTGGGCTAATTTTGAGGCCAATCCATTTTTTCTAATCTCACAGTAATAGGGCAGTGATGAAAAGCTGTCCAGAAGAAAAATAACAGATAGTGAGTGGGGGGAGGAGGGTTGTATTTAAGTAATGCAGGATGAATAACATACATAAGGAAAATATGTAAATGAATAGAGCAATAATATTAATAAAAAACTACCAGGCTGACAAGCAATAGGTGAGATGATTACAATCTTGGTGGAAAAATTAGCTAATAAATAATTCATAAATCTCTCTGGGGGTAGGGAAGAAAACTTATCTACTCTTCAGCCATGCTGTCTCCCTCTCAATGGAGTTGCTGCTATAGTATTCTTTTTCTGCGTGCACATCGCCCAGTACACCCAATGTCCCCAGAACATTCTATAAGTACGTATTAGATAGATGGAGTACCTGAATTCTTGCCTATAAAAGCATCTTGTACCTCAAGCAATATCTGTATCTTACAATGTAATCTATTCCCCTAAAAAAGAAATTAGAAGATATGTCACTTAGTTCCAAACCTGTGGCAAAATACAATGTAGAGGTTGTCATGCTGCCTGGGTGAGATGAGATACTAAAACATAGAAACACCAAGATGTAGGACCTTTCATCACCTAAGAGGGTTGCTAAATCAGAAACTTAATTCCAACCACTTACATGTTTGGCTCTGCCAGCTAAGCACCTTACCAGAGAGAACTAATGAATTTTTATAGTACAGGCAAATCCCTTCCTTGCAGTTCACTCATCGATAAAGGACAACAAGCAGAAATAAAAACCCAACACTTTGAGGTGACTCTCTACTAGACTCCTGGGTGAGGATGTCGTCAGCTTGCGCCACATCAGTTGTATTTACAGTGGTAAGTTCTCTCTCTTATCCTCCTGTTCATGCTAAGCTGTGCTCAAAGGCACAGAGAGACATCAGTGGCTGCCCCATAGCAAAGTTCCAGAAGACAGCGTGCTGAGTGGATGGTTAGGGTAGCCAGGGTTAGTTACATGAATGGGTGTCTCCTGGATGTTGCTACTTTCATATATACCCATCCATGTTTGATGGTATTTGAGGAGTTTTAGACAGAATAAACTATGAGATAGCTTCCTCCTAACAAGTCTTTATCATGAGAGTTGGTTTCTGAATATCAGGAGTCTGAATAGGGTTCTGTTACTGGTTGAGCTACTAGTACCCAGCAAGAGGGCTACTGAGGAGGCAAGGACTTATGGATGCCCTCTTCCTTCCCCCGTGAAAATGACCATCCTGACACAACCAACCAGCCAGGGTATGGTTGCCAACAGTTCCAATGGGAGGAGAAGGGTTACGTCAGCCAGAGAGACTTAAGGTGCAAACGTGGTGATGATGTTTCCTGGGGCTCCCTTTGAGTTTCTAAAATAGTCCAGCTCTAGAGTCCACGGGGAGTTTGGCCATGATAAGTAGGTTAAGTATACCCTGTCTTTCGGTACTTGCACTCTCTCGGTATTTACTAGGCATCCACTGGAGCACCTATTCTCAGCTGCAGTGACAAACATTCCCGGTAAACCCCAAAATTCCCTTTCTGCTCCAAGACATCAGTGTCAGTCTCTTCAAAGTCTTCCCTATGTTGGTTACGTAAAACCATGTTACTTGGTTACTCTAGACAGTTAGGATCTACGTCAGCCAAGAAATTGTGATGCAGGGCTTGCTGTAGTGTAGGCAAGACAAGGAAAACCTACCCACCTTGGCTGCGTTTGCCTGATGTGATCATGGTCTGTCCTGGCAAATGAAAGGTGGGAGAACAGGTCAAGGCTGTGTAAAATGTGCACAAAACATGTATTTGGGCCTATGTCTATAAAAATGGTACCTTCAGAAACATTTCTTTTGCCCTCAATTTACAAGCATTACCAGGCCTGAAAAGTTTTCTTTCTTTTCTATTATTACCGTATATGGATCCCATGAATAAGAAACAGATCATGTCTGATCCTCCTAATTATGTGTTAGGTCCCGCCACAAAAATCACTAGTTATTGGATACCACAGTCCGAGAAAGTCAAGTACACGGGTCTGAAACTGTGTATTTTATGTATCCATGAAATTACCAAAAAATAATTTTTAGGCACCCTCTATTGAACAGGTTTGCACTGGTTCTTAAAAATCAGGACTTGCAAATGTTTATATATTTAGGCAGAAGTTTTTCAAAACATATACGATAACCAACACATTTTTAAATCTACCATTAAAAGAACATTTTTTGCTGATAATATGATATCCCAAAATCCTTCTCCATTCCAAAGAAAGGCTGGCTGTATTCTAAGCAATTGTTTTCATTTAACACAGTTAAGTCCTCCATCTCCCCATCTCCATTGACAGACACGCTTGGCAACAAAACCTGCTTTCTGCCCAAGTAATCACTGAAAAGTCCTCACCACTCCTGGGAAGAAGGAGGGGCCAATCCTTTGAAAACCCCATTTCCATTTTATCTTCAATGTACCAAATAATGGAATTTCTACATAACAATATGACTTTTTTCCTGACAGCATGTATTCGGATTTCCTGTTACACATTCCGTTACTTGATTTGTGGTGATGTAAACTATTTCTGACATACTTTGATGCCTCCACCCTTTAAATACTTGCAGCTTATCTGTGTTTTTAAGCCAATTTTCACCCAATGTTTGCCATATTCCCGTTTAACTTTGAAAACCTTTAACCAGGCAACAGAATTGTTGGTTCCCTTATCTTGAATTTGAATGCACACCAAACATCTTTTTAGGCTACCCCATTTAAAAAGCTTTTTCTTAGGAGTACCTTCCAGCTGGCTTGCTTTTCTACACTCTCCGAACCTTATCAAGAACTTCTTAATCTTTGGCCTTGAAAATGCCACCTGTGTTCCTGTCTTCACGCTTTGGCCTGACCTCCCCCTGCTGCCCCGAATGCCTTCTCCCTTCACCTGCTTAGTGAAGTCCAGCCCCAGGCCCTGCCTTTGCTGCAACCTGGCCCCAGGGAGGTTGACCTCTCCATTTAGCCTCTGCCTGTGAGGGCCCAGGTCTTCCGGACTGCGTTCTCAGGGGCACTTCCCTCCTCTGCCTTGTAGGACATATACCAAAGAGTATATCCCTTCTGGAAATACCGCTGCCATGCAGTGATCTAGGGGTTGTATGGACATTTCTAATTCTCAGAAGGGCTTTAACATTACATTAGGGCCCATATTTCAGAGAAAAGGAAACCGAGCCTCAGGTAATGTCAGTGATGGGCCCAAGGACAGAACCAGGGTTTGAACCCAGGCCCCGCCATCTTGGAAATTCACGTTTGGTTCACTACACCCAGCGCCTCTGCTTCTGAAGTGAAAATAAATGCTTTAGAGTCAGGCCTGTGTCTGGCACCTCAGTGTCCTCTGCTTGCTCTCTAGGAGTCTCAATGAATATTCACGGGGAGGCTCCACTCCAAGGAGGCTGCACTTCCTGAGAACACCACTGTGGAGGGGCAGAAGAAAGGAAGTTTGGGATTAAAATTTCTGCAGATAACCCACAAGTGAATGATCCGCAGGTATAATCATTCCGAGTTGGCAGGACACAGTCTGCACGGAGGTCCGCTGCCTGACTTGTCATGTCGGAGGCGGGCACCAGCGCTGACCTCCACGGCTGCGGCTGCTGGGGAGCTTGCTGGGCTGGCATCAACCTCCACGGGTGTTAGAGACGGTATGACCACAGCTGGCACTGCCACCTGCAGTGTCCAAAATGGAACCAATACTTTTCCCAAGTCAGAGTTATTTATGTGTTTCACTTTAAGTGCCAGGCTGACTTCAAATGAACACCTTCGCCCAGCTGGTGTGGCTCAGTGGTTGAGTGTCAACCCATGAACAAAGAGGTCGCTGGTTCCATTCCTGGTCGGCACATGCCCAGGTTGCGGGCTCGATCCCCAGCATGGAGTGTGCAAGAGGCAGCGATTGATGATTCCCTCTCATCATTGATATTTCTATCTCTTTCTCCCTCTCCATCTCCTTTCCTCTCTCTCTAAAAATAAAAACATTAAAAATATTTTTTAAAAATTAACACCTTCACTTCCTCTTCAGTAGTTGCATTTTCTGATGATTTAAAATACAGAAAAACTGCTTCCTAACATCAGACCGGTCCCCACGTCACAAAGGCTCATGATATATTTATTTGTGGTTTACAGCCCAGAGTTATGTTTTAGGAGATAAGTTTGTGGCTGTGATTTTTTTCTGTCTGTGCCATGACATGGATATCACCATTTTGATTTTGGTAGGGGATGGAGAGAAGTCTTCATGATTTTTTGAAAAATGAAAAATGTGTAAGATTATTATTTTAAAATATGTTTTAATGATTTTTCAGAGAGAGAGGAAGGAATAGGGATAGAGAGATAGAAAGATCGATAAGAGAGGAACATCATTAATTGGCCCCCCACTGGGGATTGAGCCCACAACCGAGGTACGTGCGCTTGATGGAATCGAACCTGGGACCCTTCAGTCGAGGGCCAACGTTCTATCCACTGAGCCAAAACAGCTAGAGCTAAGATTATGTTTTTAAGGGACAGTCCTAAAAGGCCAGGCAGGACACTGCAGGCCAGGTTATAGCTGGGACGCCGTCCACAGGGGCAGCTACATCTGTGCAGCACGTGCCTCCTGAGTAGATATCGCTGACCTTTCATTTTGCATTTGCAGTCCAGGGCCCAGCAAAGTGGCAGGTGCCAATGAAGGCCGCTGGGCTGACACAAAGGCAAATGCAATCAGGTGGGCTCGATCGCACGGCACAGCTCTGCCAAGATCACTAGGCCAGGGTCATCATCACAGTCCGCAATGCTGAGAAATGAGTGAGATGCAACAGTCTTCACAATACAGTCCGCATGATGCCATTACTGAGAGTAAATGCACCCCTCCGCTACTTACAACCCACTGCTTCTGGAAGGAAAAGGAAGAAGCCACAGGGACCTGCGAGCCATTCCCATGTTTCAGGGGGTAAATGCTGGGTCTCTATGAACATCTCAGGAATCAAAACTTATCCAGACCCTTCCACTAGCTTCAGAAGTTCATTTCACTCTTCTTCTTCCAAGTTACACTGGTCAGCTGCATGCGCTTGTCCAGTTTTTGTGTTTTCCATGTGGGGATATCTTTTACCAAAATGTTCTTGCTTATTTTCCCCTTAGAATCTACTGTAACTTTAAGGTGTGTTTTTTTTTTCTTCTTTTCTTCTTTAGAAACAGAAAAAGGGAGGGTATTTAAATGAGGTTTGGAGTTCAAAGCTAAATAGAAGGGCAGTTTGTTCAGCTGGACATATCCAACCCTGCTCTGAAATGTTTATTTTATAACTCTGTCCTATTTTAAAAGTCTTATTTATAAAGATTAATGGCCATGACTTCTGAATTTGGAGAGAGAAGCGAAATGCCTGAGCCCAGACATCCAAATGGAACTCCAGCGATAATTCATATCAACACACAATGATCTCCAAAGCAACTCCCTACACAATAGAACAAATGAAAGGAGACAAAATGATGAGCCTGTCTATGCTGCTGTATGATGACAACTCCAATTCTTGTGTTGTTGCTGATGCATTGCCAAAAATATGCTGCTTACTAAAATGGCAATAAGTGCATAAAACAAGTGTGTGTGTATGTGCATATGCATGTGCGTGTGAGTGTATGTTTAAATCATGCTCTATTTAGCTACTTACAAATTATGGACATCAAGACGCTAGAGTCACTCATTTATGTTTCTAACAGAAAAAGCAAAATGATTCTTCTTTGGTATTTCAATCCCATATTCTACTTCTCTTTTCACCAAGCTAATTCTCATCTTATGTGGTTCTGACCAAACATTGCCAAGAGAGCTAGGGAGTCCATTTTCAGGACTGAAGTCTGTTTTTTTAAAAAAAGATAATAGGTTAAAAATAAAATAAAAAGAGAGCCAGGTAAATGAGCTGGGAGGGGCCCCTGGGAAGCTGAGAAAGGACTGCAAGCAAACAAAGTTGAGAAAGAATGGGAAAGAACAAGACTGAGTGGGCAGGTGGTGATAGGTGGGGCAAGAACTGAGCAATAGAGAGGACAGGAAAAGGAGATAGAGAGAACAGGAAAAGGAGATAGAGAGGACAGATGTCAAAGAATGCAAGGAGCAGGGAATAAGTAGGCAGAGCTCTGGACTGCACTGAGATTCGTCAGGTAGTTAAGCAGTGGAATTGGGTGTTGGATAGTTCTACCATGTAGCAGTCACTGGATGAACTCGGGCAAGTTTCTTAACCTTAGGGTGAGCATATAATCCACTTTACAGAGTTATTGTGAGGATTAATTGAAATAATCCAAGCAAACACTTTGTACATGGTGAGCACTGTCCAAAAGTCAGCTGTGCTGATGAAGGTGACTCTTTGGCTCCATGGGAATCTCTACATGAGCCACTTAGAGTTTCTCTCCTCCAGAAACGTACATTAGGAGGGAAGATAAAATATGTACACAAATGGATCTCTATCACAGAAAAAATGAAATATTTGGTGGGTCTTCAAAAATAACACAAGCTCTAAAGAACTCAGAAGACCAATACACTGAAATTCTACCAAGTTAAAAAATAATTGAGTTAAAATAGAGAGATGAAAGGTGAATAAATAATGTGTCATGACATGGGAAGAGAGCAGATAGGAATACAGTAACTGTGTGCATGTTAAAAGGCTGGGCTTTCAAATTGCACAGATCTGGGCTCAAATCCCAGCTAAGCCGTTTACTAGCCGGGTGACTTTGAACATGTTACTTGCTTCCTGGAGCTCTGTTTACGTGTGTAAAAAGGGGAATACAAATCTCTTTAAGACTGTTATGTGGATTAATTGAGGAAGTATAGAAATTTAGCACAGTGGTTTAACAAATGTGGTGTCATTATTGCTTTTAGAGTTTAGTACTATATTTAAAGTTCATAGGGGATTTAGAGAACCTTGCATGAGGAACTAAATAAACTAGGCTCAGTATCCTTGCAGGAGAGAAGGCGGGAGCCAGAGCACAGGCCCAGTAGGTAGGTCAGCATGTAGGCGGGCCATGCATTTCGGGGTGGGCAGTAGGAGGCAGAAATAAAGCCACATGAAGAGCTGTATCAAAACAGGTAAGCAGCTGTTCCACTGTGACCAAAACAAGCTGGAAAGAGATTTAAGTTAAATGTCGACAGAGAAGTTTCATGATATGCAAATGTGCAGAGCCACTGACAGAAATCACCACCAGTATCAGCCTCATGTGGAGGGTTTTAAGATACACAGGCAGTAATCTTTATTCATGTTTTAATACAGTTCTGCCTACAGGCTGATGGATGGAATGAATAACTGTCTCAGTACATCTCCCTACACTGCAGATAAATGGCATTTGCCTCTTGGTTGAAATGGAGTTTTGGTGAGTGTCATAGAAAAAAGAGAGAGGAACAAATATGTGTTGTTGTTGTTGTTTTTTCTCCTGAAGAAACCACATTCAGGAATCTGGCACTATGCTAGGTTGATCTGTAGCAATTCTGCATTGTGGACCATAATGTTTTTATGTTGTTGTTGTATTTCATG
>NW_006298965.1:1369841-1384565 GCF_000327345.1 Myotis davidii | reverse complement strand
CTTCTATTTAAGACCCCAAAATGATAATAATTCTCCTCCTCCTCCTCCTCCTCCTCCTCCTCCTCCTCCTTCTTGTATTTCCAAATGAAGTTTTTATTTAGTTATTTTTATTACATTTATTGGGGTAACATTGGTTAATATGATCATAGAAGTTTCAAATGTACATTTCTATGATACATGATCTGTATGTTATATTGTGTGCCCACTACCCAAAGTCAAATCATCTTTCATCGCCATATATTTGACCCCTTATCCTTTACTACCTCCTGCCCCCTCCTTCCTCTGGCAACCACCATTCTATTGTCTGTGAGTTTTTGTTTGCTTTTCTTGTTTATTCATTTGTTGCTTTCATATCCCACATATGAGTGAAATTATGTTAAGTCAAACTTTTTCTGTCATCTCAAAGTCAATGAAATAAACGTGAGCTATGCATACACTTGAGAAAGATTACTAAAAACAAGTAAGATCATTGTTTTCCAACCCACTGATTCTAGTTCAGGGTGGTGGGTGGCCAGAGCCAGTCCTGGCAGCTCAGGGCGCAAGGCAGGACCCCACCCTGGCAGGACACCCTTCCACCACAGGGCCACTCAGACTCACATCCCCCCTCACTCAGACCGGGACAGTTAGACATGCCTGCTCCCCTAACGTGCACATCTTCACGACGTGGATGGAAACTGGAGTCCCGGGAGGAAACCCACGCAGATACTGGGAGAGGGTGCAAACTCACACAGATAGTGGACCCCTTGGGGAGTCAGTTGTGTCCATTCACTTATAACAAAGTGTCATTGAGCAAAACAGTGTTATTTGAGGACCAGCTATGTGAGTCCTCATTTATTCCATCTCCAACTGCTTAATACAGGGCCAGGGGGCCTTTGCCTGGCAGGTCAATATTAAATGCCTCAGAGGGAAAAATATTTAAAGCGTGCTATTTAAATACCTACAGGAACCACCTCTTATTAAAATACAGAAATGTACATACAAGGAATACAGAAATGTACAAGGAACACAGAAATGTACAAGGGATACAGAAATGTATAAGGTTACTCCCTTTTGCGCTGCCATTAGTCTTTCTTTCACCTCCATTAAAAAAAAAAATAGAACTTGGCTTCTTAATTCTGCTGTCTGCAAGCCAATTTCCAAATTACAGGGGCTCAGGTCCTAGCCAACTGAATTGAATCTGGAATTGCCATGTGTTCCTATGGAAATCATTCTGTTTGCCATTTTGTTAGAGGTAGCTATTATCTTAAATAGTACACCCGGGAGAGAAACCCTGAGAGCTTTGTTAGAAAAGTAGGAGAGAAGCGAAGGCAATGGAACGGTTGCATGAGAGATGCAGAGACAGACAGGCTAGTGGCTGGGGCAAGGTCCTGAAGCAATGAAATGAGGTGGGATGAAAAACTGGTGGAGAGACAGCAAAACTGAAACAGACTCATAGACACAGAGAACAGACTGGTAGTTGCCAGAGGGGAGGGGACCTGGGAGGCTGGTCAAAACAGACTCATGATTAAGATGTACAGCTGGGTAGTTACAAAACAGTCATGGGCTGTACAGTACAGCATGGGAAATCTAGTCAATAATACTGTAACAACTGTGTATGGGGTCAGGTGAGTACTTAAAATAACGGGGGAATCGCTTTGTAAATAACATGATTGTCTAATCACCATGCTGTACACCTGAAACTATTACAAAACAATAGTGAATGCCAACAGTAATTTAGAAACAAAACAAAACTGGTGGTGAAAGGCTTGGGCCTGAGAAGAGACCTGCCCTTCTCTGAGTTCTGACCCAGCGAGAGAGCAAAGATGAGAATCCGGGGAGGTCTATCCAGGAGAAGACACCCCGTCACCCAGGATGGCCTAAATCTGTGGTTCCCAGAGTGTGGTCCCCGGACCGGCGGCAGCATGGGCACCACCTGGGAGCCTGTTAGAAAAGCGAAGTCAGAAGCCCACCCTGACCTACCGACTCTGAGTCCCTGGGGACAAAGCCCCGGGCACTGGTATAAGAAGGCCTCAGAGAGATGTTTACACATGTTCGAGTTTGACAACTACTGACCTACATCCCCAGCTAGAGCAGTAAACCAGATCATCTGCTGAGAGCAAGGGTGGGGTCGCCGTCTGGGGCGGAGACAGAACAGCTACAGGGAGGAATGCAGGAAGGAGGTGAGGAGTTCAGGAAAAGACCAGCTCAGCTGTGCCAGGCCTGTGCGCAGCGAGCCAGCAATTAAAGCCTTCTGGTGAGCTGTCGGAGTATAACGTCCATGCAGAGGAATCATGGGTCTCTGCAAAACTGCATTCTGATCCTCATATAACTGACTATGACCTGAAAAGACAGCTTGGTTTAATTTAGGGATTGCTACATGTATGTGCATGTGTGTGTGTGTTCATGTGTATCGATGTTTGTATGTATGTGTACGTATGTAGGTATGTCTAGAATAAATCTGATTAAGCAGGAAAGGAGAAGAAAAGGTTTTTCTGTATTACACCGGAGGAGAAAATGTACTGGAACGAAGTTAGCAGACCCATAACTATTCTACATGTGTGGCCTTGGGCAAGTGATTAAACTTCTTCAGAGCGCATTTTGTCACCTGTAAAGTGGGGTCTAGAATTCACTGATTCAAACAATAAGAGCTGGGTACAGAAATAACCATAATACAAAGCATATGGTGATGAAGGCAATGATGGGGTATTGATATATGCAAAAGACTTAGAGAACAGGAAGGAAATAGCAATTAACTCCGGATAAGGAAAGCAAGAAAGCCTTCACCTAGAGCAGCGGTTCTCAACCTGTGGGTCGCGACCCCTTTGGGGGGTCCAACAACCCTTTCACAGGGGTCGCCTAAGACCATCGGAAAACACATATGTAATTACATATTGTTTTTGTGATTCATCACTATGCTTTCATTATGTTCAATTTGTAACAATGAAATTGGGGGTCACCACAACATGAGGAACTGTATTAAAGGGTCGCGGCATTAGGAAGGTTGAGAACCACTGACCTAGAGGAAGCCCGGGAGCTGGACCTTGGAGAGGCAAGTCAGCAGATGGAAGACCATGACCGCAGAGAGAGAAAGAAAGTGAAGTGCAGGAGGCGAGGGAATGGGACAGCCCAGGTGGATCTGCTTGCCGAGGGAGGAACAAGGTCTCTCTTCCAGCTCCAGGACTAATGTCCCAACAATGTCCAGCAGCCTGGAAATAACGGGGAATGGGATGGCATAGTTTTATCAACCAGCCCTGTGCGGGACACTTCTTCATTTTCCGCAGCTCCTAAATATGGAACGTGGTAAAAGCTTCTGTCAGATTTCCCCCTGGCTGGCTTTAGCATGAAGAAGCAGCGGTGTATGTGAGTGGTCCAAGGAGTGTCCAACCCTTGCACTAGCCACACTCATCGCCTCAGGGTTGCAGGTATTGCTGGGGCTGCTTGGCAGAGGGTTGGTTCGCCTCTGAAAAGTACTGCTGCTCAGAGGCCAGAATTTAAATTGTTCCATCTTAGGAAAGAACTACAATGAATTCCTGATTAACCTTTTACAAACGGGCCAACGTTTCACTCTCACAGTAAAATTCATATACTGCATCTCAGGCAAAGAGCCCCTGCTAAGCACCCACTTCCTGCCTTAGGCCCTGTCTCAGAGGACTCAAGTGAGCAGAAAATACTGTCCTCTTGAATTTAAAAACAGTTCTGGGCTCTCCTCGGGCAGGATGGTTACATTCAAGACAAAAGAGCAGCAGGCGCTCCATTTCCAGGAGAAAAGCAAAGAAAGTATCTACAGTTTTATCATATTTCAGGATTCCAGGACCAAGCCTCGGGCTGATCAATCAGAGCATCACAACTCCTCTTCCTGGAAAATGTTTATTTCTGATAGTTTTTTAAAAATTTATTTATTTATACGACTTAAATGTACTAAAGGGCATCCTAAAAGTGCTCCTACCCAAGGTCCAGAAGGAACCACATTTTTACTTAATGAGCTGTGCCATGCACGAGCCTGGAAAGTTTAGTCCAAAGAACAGCGCTTCACTGAGTTCTGAGTCTCCATGGTATGAGTCGCAGGCCTGTCTGTAAAGATGACTTTTCTGGAATTTTTAAGGATGTCCACGGTATGGAAACTCCAACAGGGAAACCATCTCCCATAGCAAAGTGTGCAGGACATGCGCTCGGCACCCTTACCAGCACATGTGCTAGCCAGCGAGCCGTCTACAGAGCTCCTCTGTGCTGAGCACAGACACTGCGGCTGACGCTAGCCACAGGTGAGAATCCGGCCCAATCCTGCCCCTGGAATACAGAGCCCAGAATGTCACAACCCACCAGGTTTTAATCCTTTTCCTGACAGCACTCTGACACAATGGCAGTGTCTTGAGTTTTGAGAGTTCAGATCTGATCAAACAGCTACTTTTTCTCTGGCAACTGGTCTTTAGGTCACTGATAAGGTCTTGGACGTGGGCTAAGATTTCTCTTTATTATATTTATTGTACTAGAGGCCCGATGCAGGAAATTCATGCAAGGGTAGGCCTTCACAGCCCCGCTGCCAAGCGGCCCCGGCTGCCTCATGGCCCTGTCCCCCGCCCGCACCCGCCTTGGCCTGACACTGCCCGCGTCCACCACCACCCCCTCCCCCCCATCGATTGCCCCACAGAGGGTGGCCTGGGCCTCCCTCTGTGGGGCAATCGTGGAGGCCACCCCCCAGACTAATCACATTGCACCTGCCTTGGCTGGCCTGGCTCCAGTGGGTGTCATAGCGTGTCGTTCTACTGTTCGGCCATTCAGTCCATTTGCATATTATGCTTTTATTATTATAGATGTACCATATATATTTCCAGGCTCTTGCCCCATCACTTGGCCTCATTAAATGGGCATCACGTTCAGACTTGATTCCCAACCCTAACATGTCAAGTAGGTATCACTGGAGAAACAGTTGATATCATGAATGATTACCCCTTTCCTCAGTAAGGATTATCACCATCAGTAAAGTATTTAATTTGGATGCTGGGAAGAAACAGGGATTTTTATTTTGTTTTGTTTTTACATGTCCAAATAAAATACATCTTTAAGATCTCAAAGAACCAGAAACTCAAAGATGGCGCTAAGGAGCCTGTATGCACCAAGCCCAGGCTCCTTGGGCAGATTTCTCATTTGCAAGCTGTGTACACTGGCAATTAAGAAGAGAGTACATGTGCAAACAGGACCCACAGTGTGTGTGTGAGGAGAGATGGGGTAGAGGCAGAACAAGACCCCAACAGGACTTCATCCACAGCCTACTGGACAGTGGACGACCCCGCGATGCGCTGGAATCGTCTGAACTCAGAAGCCTCCAATTTCTATCGCATTTCTGTTGGCTGTATTTCTCCCACAAACTTCCCAAAGGGTACTTTGGGAAAAGGCTTTATAATTATGTGACGTAGCCATGGAAAAGGAGAATGCAGGGTCAAACATGTTTTTGACCACTCACTCATTGTTAATTGGCATTATCTGTAAGAATTCATGGTTTTTAAAGTTAACTTGATGTATGTTTCTTAACTCATACAGAAAATTGCACCCTACTAAGAGTATTCCTGTCCAAGAGACCCCACAGATGAAGTGGTCAGCCCCCTTTTCCCACTGCCGAAGACTGGGAGGAATTCGGGTTCCCACTCACGTGCCCCATTTTCATTTCTGACTCTGACATTCTGGCTGATCACTGATCACACTTCTTACATGATAAGTGAACCTCCAAGTATATATATATATAAAAAACTGCTTGCTTTTCTATTACTTCCCAAGACAGTAGCTTCTCCTGAATCATGCTGTTGTAAAGTGACCAACCAATGGAAGAATCACTCAAAATACAGCACCATGAACGTCGAGTGGATGCAAATGCCTTGCATTGGTTTGGATTCCTTTCAGTCACAACTGTGGAAGTATTTACCCAAAACATTCAGGACCATGGCAGCCAGCTGACCTACTGCCAGAACAGCAGCACATCAAAAAGTGCCCCTCCCCGCAGGTCCCAGGAATCTGAGGGAGAAGGACACATGCATTTCCTAGGAAAAACATTGAGGCACATACTAACATACTAGTCCAGAGCTAAGCACTGACCCAGTTGAAGGTAGAAATAGAAAGGTTTAAATAAATACTATAAATAGCGACCTCTGCCCTCACAGATGAGAAAACTCTCAGGACTTACTACCTTGCTCCTCAAACACACACACCCATTCCCAATGGGTTCAGTGCAATGGATTTTAGAAAAACAATTAAAACCAGCCCAGGAAATCTAAATCAAACTACTCGAGAATATGGGGTGGCTGATAGTTGTCAGAGGGGAGGAGTGTTAGGGGTCTGGGGGGGCGGGGAAAAGTGATGGGATTAAGACGTACAAATTGGTACAGAATAGAAATGGGGATGTCAAGTACAATACAGGGAATATAGTCAATAATATCGAGATAACTACGTATGCTGCCAGGTGGCTACTTGAAGCATCGGGGGCACCACTCGATGAAGGACATGATTTCCTAACCACTTTGCTGTACATCTGAAGACAGAATAATATTAGAAAAAGAATGTGGGTGGTTGGGAAAGAAGGAAAAGCAAGTTGGGAGGCAAAGTGGTTACAGAAGCAGCTCTACTGCATGGCTTTTTTACTCCAAATTTTGATTCCAACTGAGTTCAGTACTCCTTCAGCTGAATAAGCAACACAGAGGCACCACACAGGCAACCCCAGGGGGTGTGTCTGCTTGGTGGGAGCCTCACAGAAGACACACGGTCTGTCCCACACTAGTCTGTAAGTGCAGGCTTCCTCTCTGGGAAGTCTGTGTCCTGAAGGAGTGTATGGTGATCAGCTCTAACCATCAGAGAGGCACCTTGGGCATCTGAGTGATGGAAGTTCCATTGGAAGGAAGCGCTGGAAGAGCAATAGAACCAATGTTTACCAATGGACGGCGTGATCCCCAAGGGTCCAGAGGAAACCTGTTGGGGATACAGCTATGAATTTTGACCTTTGGGGTACTGAAATATTCTCCTGCTATATTAGATAAGAGATATGTACATGTATCTACATATACATACATATATATACACACACACACAGATATACATGTATGTACATATATACTCTTCCCCACCCCCATTTAGGAGGCAAGGCTGTTGGGTTGAGACAGGCTAACTCTTGGGCACGCTCTTCTGAAAGACAAAATGAATATTTACTCCCACTGGGTAGGCGTCCCTGGGAAATTTCCAGAAAGAAACTCTGACACTAAAAATCAGTAAACAGCCAGAACATGAAGCAACAGCTCAGGTACAGTCCAAACTTGAGAACTCCACCACAGCTTATGCTCCTGTCCTGGTACCCGCGGGCCCATTTCCCAGTGTGCAGGGCATACAGCTGCCAAGGGAACAGACTCTGCCCATGTCCCGGGTCTCTGGGTCCGAGGAGGCTGCTCTCCTCTCAGCACCGGATCTGTCTGCCACCCGGCTGTTCCTATTGCAGGGGAATTTGGGTTCTGGGGTGACGCCTGCATACTGGCCAGAGGGGAAGGTCTCCTCAGGCTCCAACACCAGGCACTTCGATGTGCCCTGCAGAGGCAGAGGGGGCAGAGCCAGGGCAAGGAGCAGGCAGGCCTGTCCCCACCACTGTGAGCCGCCTCTGGGCCCGGCCGGCCTGCTTTTCTTCCTGATTCAGATGCTCATACTGCCCAGCAGGCCCCATTGCTTGCCTCCTATCTAACTCAGTGTCACACGGCACCCACAGTCCCGGTGCTTTTTACACAGTGATCACTCTCAAGAAGGTCACAGAGCTGCTCAAGTGGCAACAGGAAACAGTTACTCCTGGAAAGAGAATCTTTTCCTGCTTTACTTCTTTATTATTTTTCCCCAAATAAATATATTCTAGTGTGCCTTTTCAGTCCATTGAATTCACTCACTTGGGTCACTCTGGCGTAGTTACTTCTATTATTCTCTTTTGTTACGTGCAGTGGAGAAGATAATAATAGGTATTAGGAAGTGCATTGTGTACGTGTGTGTACAAAATGCCCATAATTGAGAATTATGAACTCTGCCAAGGACTCTAGGGTTTGCTTAGAGTCCAAAGTGGGGACCAACCCACTTTGATCCCCATTATACGCCTTACAAAACTGAGGTAATGTGGCTGATTGTCCCCTGGTTCTGTCCCTTTTCTTTGCTCCATCAGCACATACCTACAGTCCTGCTTTCCTCTGCTTCGCTCTGCCTCCTCGTCTCTTTTCCCTGGACTAGGTCCACTCACACAGCTGCCTTCCCACCTACATCACCTTCCACCTGTCCAAGGCCAGCTTCCCACAGTGCACTGAGCTTTTCACACAGGTGTTTCTCATGACAGGGCCCCACTCCAATTCTCTAAAAATGCAGAAGTAAAAACAAATGAACTTCCACCTCAGTGCTGTGCAGATAAAGCAAAAGGGCCATTTCAATTGGAAGGAGAAGAGAGAAAGCTTGTTTTTGAGTCGGAATGTGTGTTCCCACTCACCATTATTTCCTTGCCGTCTAGAGTAGAGCTAGCACGTTGTCAATGCTCAATAAACACACGCGCGTGCACACACACACATTCCTGAGAAACTTGGAGGACGAGGGAAAGATTAATAAGGCAAACTGCATCAGAAGTCAGGAGACCTGGATCCCAGGGCTAGCTGTGATCGCATTAAATTATGTGGCTATGGGGAATTTTTTTTCTTGGTTAAAAATCAACAGTGTAGCACTAAACTATTTTTAATGTATTTTCTGTTTTAAAATTTCTATGATGATAAAATATATGAATTATAGCTATAGGTTGACAGGTCTCTGAAGAGGTCTGTGGTCCAGCCACCCACCTCTCCTCTTTACTTCTATTTCCAGAAAGATGACTATCCCATTTGGAAAATTCCCAGGAAAAAGTTTGAATTTCCTATTGGTGTCTACTCTAAGATTTAAGTGTGTGTGTGTTTTTTTAAAAATCACTCTCAGATTTAACCTAAAATCTATTTCTATGTTTATAGTGCTGTTTATCAATTTAGGACTTGAATATCCGATTATAAAATTCCACAATCCTCATAATCTTGGAATGTAATTTTATTTCCAAGGCAAGTATTAAACGACATGGCCAATAAGGCATAAAACCATTTCCCTGAAGTCGTATCATTGGCTAAATCATGCAGGTTGTCTACTGTGCTTCTCTCTAAATAAATATTTGTAGCAAGACTTGATTACCAAGAAATACATGTTTATTAAATTATATCTCATTCACCAGGACTCCTTATTTATCTTAGTAATTTTTAATGGAAAAGTAAGCAAAACATCATTATATAAATGCTTACAGAAATGACAGTAATTTTATTTAAATTAAATAAAGAAAAGGTTAAATAAATATCACAATCTCTCAGGAATCACAGTGTAAGCCTTAAAATTATAAATCGCCCCTGATTTTTCATAATACAGTCTTAAAATATTAGTCAGCATAATACTGAAACTAAGTTATCATTAACTATTTTCTGGCAATTTGTTTTTCAATGGTTTGAGTTAAAAGGATATGCCAATTCCCATTAAGACCTTATTTTAACTACTTGCAATCCAGGACCCCTTGGGGGATGTCAGAGAGCCTGTTTTGGCTAGATCCCCGCAGGCCAGGCGGAGAGACCCCACCGGTGCACACATCTGTATGCATATAAGATCTTTGGTTGATCTCTTCGCACCCTCCCCCGCTCCCCTGAGATTAATCAGTCTGTTTCATGTTTCCATGCCTGTGGTTTCTGCTCCTGCATTGAGCATCTCCCCCTGGCGGTCAGTGCACATCATAGTTACCGGCCGATTGGCCAGTCGGCCAGTTGGCGAGTTGGCCAGTTGCTTATGCTTTTACATATATACATTACCTTCCCACCCGCCCCCCCCCATACACATTCTAGTTTCCATTTCAGTGATGCATTTTAAGGTGAAGCTATACTTCTTCAACATAAAATCATGCAAGGCAGTGCTGATATTTCCACCTCCCATCATTTCTGGATTTGAGGATCTCCCTGTGTTCTCAAACATGCACACACACACACACACACACACACACACACACACACATTGCCATCATATCTAAAACCAAGTACTCAGTCTTATAACCATAACAAGGCAGAGGCAAAAGAAGAACCAATAATGAGGAACGGCTGTAACCTTCCATAAAGCAAACATTTGGGTAAACCCATTACCTATTTGAAAATAGATTTCCTGTATGGAAAAATAATTAACTGACATAGTTTAACAAAGTGTCAGTCTATATCTGAATTAATTATTAATATCTAATATTTTGCTCCCATTACATCTTTTTTGATGCAAAAGTAAAAACAAAACATCCCAAACAAGTACTATTACACTTAATTTAAATAATAAGTTATTTCAATAAGAAATTGTTTCATCATTAGCATGATCATACTGAGCAGTGGAACTCCTCACTGACTTCCAGAGAGCCTGAGTTATTGTTATGACCAAAGCAGACAACAAGAAAAACCCAGCCATTCAAGTAGGACTTCCCAGTTCTATACAGAGTACTTCCAGTTCCATTGCTCAAGCCAGTGTCTGCAGCTGCTTGGAAATGGGAACATTATATTTGACATTCATTTCTAAGATCCTATTTCCAATGTGTGGTCCTGAACAGTTTCATCCCAATTTGCTTCTTAAGAAGCAGCTCTTGGTCCCTGGCACCATGCCTCTGGCAGGACCTGCACACCTTAGGGATTACTTCTATCACCTCTTACATATCTGACTTGGAGACGATTTTAAAGGATTTTAAACACTCATTCCCTCTGCTTGTCCATTCTTCTCAACGAGGTGCCCCCAGTCTCTCCTGCTAGTACCACATGCTCCCCTAAGGGTAGATACTCCCTTCCTCTCTCCCTGGGTAAACTTTCATGCCATTCTTTCCCTCTGAGCTAGGTGCTGGAGGTAGAGTTGCAGGCCAAACACACACAGGCCCACCCTCACGGTGCTGACAAACTATTGGGAAGAAGACAATGTGATAAAAAATACTGTACATATAAACATAGAGCCAGTCAAGGGTGGCCAGGCAAGGTCTCCCTAAGGGAATGACAATGGCACTGCTGGTCATTATGTAAGGGGGACACAGTAGGGAGCACAGAGTCTTACCACTGCAAGATGACAAATGGGGCCACTGGCAAAGACTTATTCTATAGGGCACTGGGAACCAGTCAAGAATTTTGTGCATTTCTGAGCTTAGGAAATGGTCGCTCTGGCCCAATGCGGTCAACAGGGAGGGTAGGGGAGAGGGCAAAACTTGGCCAAGCAAAGTTTGTCCCCCACTCCCATCTGTGATCACAAGACCCAACTGCATCCTCCTTGGTGAGGACCTGCATGATCCAAGGTGGGGGAGGGGGGGCTGCTGCAGACCTTGGGATCTATTCGAGAGCACAGACGCCTTTTTGTGTTTCTGAATGTGATACTGAATGAGGTACTAGAAGGCCATTGAAGAAAACTCACCAGAGCCTAATTATGCCAGTTGGTTTTTATTAATAGGTAATAAAAGATAATCATTTCCTTACTGACAGGCACTCAAATGATTATCATTAATGTAGCTTCATTCTTAAACAGTTGGTTTCTTCCAGATTCCCTAGGAATCTATCGACTATTAACCATAGGAAGAACTTTTTATTCCTTTTAGGCTGGTCAATGGTGTTTGCGGATTCAACAACCTGCAGATAAAAATCTAAGTTTAACATGCAAAATTATTGCAGCAGTCATAGGACTATTCCAACAGCAGGGTGAAGCCGTTGCAAACTGTTTGCACAAGTAAGATACGTTCCAAACCTCCTGGAAACAAAACCAAGTTTAAGTGCCTTCTATGGC
Source organism: Myotis davidii (assembly GCF_000327345.1). Classification (NCBI taxonomy): domain Eukaryota; kingdom Metazoa; phylum Chordata; class Mammalia; order Chiroptera; family Vespertilionidae; genus Myotis; species Myotis davidii. The sequence continues at coordinate 1,372,748 of NW_006298965.1, read as the reverse complement.
TCAGCACCATAATGCACAAGTATATGTGCAATTTTATTTAAAACTCACAACACGGGCTGGAAGAGGTTAATGGGGGTGGGGGGCGGGGAAGAGGATCTATGTAACACTCTCAACCGTAAAGATTTAAAAATATAAAAATAAAAATAAAGCTCACAACAAAACCATTTTGCAGGTTGATGAAAAAGCTTATATGGCTAGAGTAAATGGTGGTCAGGATTTGTAATTTTAAGTAATTTACTACCTCTAGTAAATTTAAGTAACTTAGTTCTGCGCTATACTAGTCTGCTCAGGCTGCCATACCGAAACACCACAGACTGAGTGGCTTAAACAACAGAAAGATATTTCTCACAGTTCTGAAGGCTGAAGTCCAAGATCAAGGTGCCAGCCAAACCTGTTGCTGGTGAGAGCTCTCTTCCTGTCTTGCAGGCAGCCACCTTCTCACTATGTTTTCACATGTCAGAAGGAGAGTTCTGGTGTCTCTTCCTCTTCTTATAAATTCACTAGCCCTGTTGAATTAGGGCCCCACACTTACAACCTCGTTGAATCTCTACCACCTCCACACAGATCCTATTCCCAAACCCAGTCACAATAGGGGTTAGAGCTTCAACACATAATTTTGAGGGGAACACAAACGTTCAGTCCATACAACACATGGCTAGAACATGTAAGAGCAGGATTTGAATGGAGGCCTAAAGCCCATGATCAGTCCACTTCTCATGCTGTCCATCTCAGAGTGGGAGGTACAGGGTAGTTTGAACTTCAGAAAGCTAGGACATCATTATTGTGCTAAGATAACTTACCAAGTCTCTAGCCTGCTAGCAAACAAAGAAATAGCCCATTCAGGTCACTGTGCCCGTGTCACACTCCTGGTCTTTCCATTTCTTCTTTCCTTGCTTACAGGCTCTAATAAATGAAACCAGTGAAATTTCTCATGATTATACTGCAGATCTCCTGGTCTAGCATTTCACATCAGGGAGCAAAGCTGAATGAAAACCTTTGCCTGAAACACGGGATAACAAAAAGGGGCATTTAGCCTTTGGAACCGAAGTATAAACAAGCAGGTAACTCATTATTATGTTTGACGTAGTCAAAAGCCAAATTTATTACTGCCAGAAAACAGGTATTGAGGGAAATGACTTATATAGCTTCTCTAGTTTGGCATCATTTCCTTTTGAGTTAGAACTTACTAAAGAGGTTGGCAGTAAAAACCCTCTCCTCAAAGCAGAAATTTGCATTAACTGAATTTGAACAATAGTTAAAACTTGTAGAAATAAGCAACCCTTAAAAGACTTGAAATTATCCTGAAACTAACACCACCCCCACCACCCCCAATACACACTAATTTAAAAAATAAAAACTCCTCAGTTTCTTTTTCACAAACCTTTAAAGAGAGCAGGAGAGATTACAGAGCTCAGAGCGTTTATCCCTCACTAACTCCATAAGATTAAAAGTTAATAAACTTTGGTTTTATATGTGCCAACCAGGGAACTTTATGAGAAAGCTGTTTTAAAACAAATGTTTATTTTTATCCCACAATATGAAAAACAAAGAAGTTTCTTGGGCAGCAAAATCTTTACTGGGGACAATTAAAATTTCCTGGCTGTTTTCTAACTGCTGTCATGGTCGAATACGCTGCAGTAATTGTGCAGAGCATGAGTGTCAGTAAGCATGCACACACACCACCTATAAAAACTCACACACACACACACGCATAGGTGTGCATAGGTGTACACGCAGGTGTACATATGCACACAAGGACAGGGACCTTTTTTAAAGGCAGCTATTTTTGCCATAGCATCCAGACAATTATGAAAAGCACACAACCACACATAAAACGATGACTGACAGGCTCAATTCATAATTTAAATTACTTAAAAGACAAGAGATACTGTGCCCTCACCCCCCTTGCTCCCCAAAAATCTTTTCCTGACCAGCTGGCATGAGCTGCGCAAGGACAGTCACTTCGCGTGTCAACTTATTGTGGAGGCTGAGCCACAGGTAAGCAACCTCTCAGCCACGAAGACGAGACGGGGCTTCCCCAGAAAAGACAGTCGATCTGCACCGAGACTGCTGGCTCCCACACACTCGCTTGCTTGCTTGCTTGCTTGCTTGCCTGCCTGCCTGCCTACCTGCCTGCCTGCCTGATTGCCCCTTAACCACTCCCCTGCCAGCCTGATCAATGCCTAACTGCTCCCCTGCTGGCCCAATCGGCCCCAACTGCCTTCCCCTGCCAGCCTGGTGGCCCCTAACTGCCCTCCCCTGCAGGCTTGGTTGCCTCCAACTGCCCTCCCCTGCTGGCCTGGAATGATAACACCACCTAAGTTCATAGGATAGCTGTCAAGAACAAATGGGATATTTATGTTAAGCACCTGGAACATGCTGGGCGCTTAAAGTGCTCATAACTGATGTTTCGTATTGTCATCCTATATAGCGCATAGAATCAGGTTGATAGTGTAGATTTTTTTTTAATGGAAAAAGGACTATTTAAGGACTATCCACCTGAGCAAGAGGCCCTACACAAATCAAGTACATATTTTTCAACCTGCACAAAGCAAAATCCTATTAATTCAAATATGCCCACTTAAACCTCATGCCAGGCAGCTGCCAATTAGCCACACAGAGCAGACCCCGCCCCCTCCTCACAGGTACATGCTCTCAGGCAGACACACAGCAGGAAGCTACATGGAGGGGGAAGGAGGGCCAGAACCTGAGGAGCCTTCCGCACACAGCACAGGAAGAAGTGAACAAAGCCCTGACAATGGCCTCTTCGCTCCCCGGGGAAAGCCAGGCACATCCCAACTAATGACCCAGCTCCCAAACAGGAAAGAATGCAAAAGGGGAGGGGAGCGTCATTAAAAATCCCCGGAAAATGAATTAATCATCTGCTGTCTTCTCCCTCTAATCCTC
>NW_006298965.1:1355320-1369756 GCF_000327345.1 Myotis davidii | reverse complement strand
ATCTCCCCTCCACCTGGCCTGGGATTTTCCATCGTCAAAGATTAAGTCCCCTTTGAGTTCATATAACAAGTAGTTTATAGATCAAGGTGTCATTTGTTTGCCATCGATTTTCTGGCTTTGGAAACAAGCAATTCAAATACTTTTGAGACTTTGAAGACCATCTAGTTCAGTTTCACAGATGAAAAGGCCGTCAAGAGCCAGGAAGGTAACACCAATGAATGAAGTGGTCCCGGCAGAAACTGTGGTTTACTTTGTTGAATTTTTGCCACTCACAAATAAAAGCCCAATTGTTGCCCAATCTTTCCATTTTTTTTTCAAGAGAAACTGAAAATCTTTTTTCCCCCCAAATGTTGGCTACTAATTTAATAAATAAGTAAGCTCTGTACCCATGTGCAGAGAAAAACTCACCCCTGCATTTTCATGTGGGACCTCCTCCAGTCAGTTTCAGCCCTGGCTTCAAAAACAAAAAGAAAAAAGGACCACCTGGAAGCTTTGAAAATGTGCCTGCTGGTCCCCTCCTGCAAGGGCAATCCTGATTATTTGGTAAGCTTTCAGGTGATTCTAATGTGTAGCCAGATTTGGAAACCTGGCCTAACCTGGCCTAACCTATTAAGATGAAAGGGCGGTCCGAAGATTAAAGCAGCCTGCAGCTAGCAGGAGACGATGTACACACTTATCCCAACACCCTGTTAACGAAACTCGTCATTTAAGTGCTACCTTTTTGCCAATGAACTAGAGTTTTAGGTTTCGATACATGTAGTTTGTAAATATTTCAAATACTTCCCCGGCAGAAGTATTAGTTTTCGATGTAGAGTCCCTTTTTCCTAACTCCAGTGACCATCATGCAACACTGACATCGGGCCAGACACTCCACGAAGGCAAAGGACTTGTCAGTCCCTCCCTTACCAGAGAGGTGAGGCGCACCTCAATAAGAACTTGCTCAATGGATGACTGTAGGATTTTCTAAGTTCTACTCTGTGTAAATTAGGACTAAAGTTCCATGAAAGCTCAAAAATCAGTGCCAAACAGAGAAATGTCAGTGACTAGGACCAATTCAGAGGAAACACACACTGAGGTCTCAGCTATCTAAGGGGAGGTTCACTAAGGTCACTGTTGACAATAAGTGAGGGCACAGCAAACAGGTCACAAGGGCCCATCTCAAACCGGTGATGAGGGTATCAAAGAGTTGCCTGTTCCTTTTATGCCAGTGAGGGGAAAGCTTCAGTTAGCTTAATACTGTATTGTCTATACCAGAAATGTTCTGGTAGAGAAGATCTTAAATGTTCTACACACACACACACACACACACACACGACTATGACAGGTGATGGGTGTGTTAACTAACCTTAATGTGGTGATCACTTTACAATGCATACACATATCAGATCACAATGGTGACCTTAAGCTCACACAAGGTTATTGCCAATTATAGCTTAATAAGGCCCTTAAAGTACATTAAAATAAACCAACATACAAAAATTTGCTCCTTTCGGTAATGCACCCTGAGCTTAAGCCAGACCCTCTCTGTTCAGAACTCTGTGTGACATCGGAGTAAATGCTGATTGGACTGAAATACATTTTCAAATCCAGAGATACATAGGCAGTCTCTCCTGATATCTGCCTAAGTCTTCTGCTGTGATTAAAATCAGGAGAAATCGAATGCTGTGGACCCATTAGAAGACTGTTTTGATTGTCACAAATTGTAGCGTCCGAAAACATCCTTAAACTGATTGTCTTTAAAAAAATGAAAGTTCTCCAAAAACAGAACAGGAACAAATAATTACGGTCCAAATGTCTGTGGTTCCTTGGAAATGCTGTGCTTTTCCTATTTTCCATCATTGTAGTACTACTGAAGGAATGGGTAGAGGTGAGAGGTTATGCTTGCATCTTAAAATTAGGTAGTGACCTCGTCTTTCAACCTTGAATTCATTTTTAATTTTAATTTTATCTTATACAATGTGTAAACAGTTCCCTGTTCTCTCGCATTTAGAAGTATAAACAACATAAATCTGTTAATTCTGTAATTTTTATAATTATGATGTCACCCAACCTTATCCTTCAAACCCTTTATGTGCAAAAACACAAAAATAAAAAAAAAACCATGAAAAATCAAGAATATTTTCAGAAAACTCACCACCAGAGACTGGAGGAAACAGAAAAGCAGAGTCATGTCAAATTTATAAATTAAAAAGATTTTAAACTACCATAATTACTGGATCACGAAGTCCTTCCCTAGCAGAGAACACACTGAGACCGTTGTCTTACTGCCTGTGGGTGCTCTCAGAGTGGGATATTTTCTAGTGACATCACCACTAATATTTTAGTGCATGATGGTGGCACAGTTCCATCAATGAATCTGGCTCATGTTGATTCATTTTTCTATTTGCTGGATTTTAAAAGGTATCATATTTCCCACTCAATGTGCATCAGCAATAATGTTGCCCTCTAAAACCTGTATTATCAAACCAAGCCTTCCAAAATTTTTATCAAATATAGAATAAATCCATCGATTACTAATTACTAAATGCCCACCATGGGCCCAACCTTCAGCACATTGCTGTGCTGTGGAGGATATAAAAAAAAGTTTTTTAAAAAAAGGTTTTTCTTTGATGAATTAATAAACCATAACGAGGCTTTACACATTAGTCTCCTTGGCCTCTGAGATGACACTTTAGCATCTACTCTGTCCCATTTTTCACTCTTATTTGTCGCCTCCTCCACTCTGCTTCTAAATGTTGGAGTTCCCTGTGGCTTAGACCTGTGCTTTCCATTCTCACTTCATTTTCACCCTGTCTGTGATCTCACTTATCTGTGGGGAAGCCACTGACTTCCAATTTCTTATCTCCTCTGATCTAGGATCCAAGACAGCACTGCATTTCCTTGTGAATGTCTTTAAAAAAGGCCTCCAATTCAAAATGTCGCCAACTGAACTCCTTTCTCCCAACCTGGACCTGGCGACGCTCCAGTATTCCACATTCACTTGAACCCAATACCTGGGAGTTACCTGCAGTACCCCTCACCCAGTCATGTCCAAGTCAACACTAAGTCCAATCAACTTTACTTCACAAATAAATGGTAAATCTATTACCATACATAATAGTAAATCCATTCATTTCTCTCTATCATCACTACCCTGGTCCAAGCGACCAATATCTCTGGCTCACAACAGACTCATAATCCATCTCCCTAAATAACTCTCCCTCCTCCATCCAGTTTTCAGAATAGAGCCAGGTGAGCTGCTTAAAATGCAGACCTGGCTATGTCACTCCCTTGCTTTAAAACTTTCAAGGTTTTCTATTGCTCTTACGATAAAGACTGTAACTCAGGCTGCAACACTGTGTAAGGTATAGCCTCTGCCTGCTTCTCTGGACTCTTCTCAGATAATGGCCCTCCTCACTCTCTGACCTCTGACCGCTGCTTGTTCTCAGCTCTCAAAAGCACTGGGGACCTTCTGGCTCCCCTTCCCTCTGCCCAGACTGCTCTTCCTTCTCCCTCCCACTTTCCTTCGGAAGACTTTATACATCTCTTTTGGAAAGCCTTCCCTCACCACCACGCTCCAACCTGGATGAGGCCCTCTTATAACTTTATTTCACATGACTCTTTATTTCACAACAGTTCTTAATTATACTTGGTTAATGTCTTTCTCCATCCTGGACCACAAACTCCCATAAGGCAGAAGCTAGTTCTAAATCGCTTATCATAGTAACCCAGCAACTAGACCAATGCTCTGCTGGGCAAAATGTCAATTGAATTAATGAGTGAGTGAGTGAGTGAGTGAGTGAATGAATGAATCATGGTAATGATGGATCTTTATACTCCGGCTATTAATACTCATCTTTATCCTCCCCGACAGCACAAACCATGAATCAAGATCAAGAGACACGAAGAAGCCCAGTTCAATATGAAAGGTAGTTTTGAGAACTCAGGGTACAAGCTGCATGGGGGGGAAAACACTGAAAGGAGAACTGGGAGGGTCTGATCTGGGTTCTTCGATTTGAGCAAGGAAAACAGCATCTCTGTGTATACCACGCAAGAACTAGCCATATCTGTTTCATAAATGAATCCCTTAACTCATGTAAGTCCCTTTGTAAATACGTAAGAAAAAAATCACTTTCACATATATTTTTTTTTTACAAAGGCAAGTCACCTAGGATCTTCGATAAGGACTTAAAGTGACCCCAATTCAGTACCTCAATATGTCCTTTACATTTATACTTTAAATATCTCTCCAGCTTTCAGAGTCCATCCTTAAATTAACATTATGGTGCTATATCCCAATATCTTCTACAAAGTCTTGGGCTTAAGCTTAAAAGATATGAATCAAAGTCTAAGTCACTTATTAAACTGCAAGTGGCCATAAAGTGGAGTTAATGCCTTTTGCCGGGCAGAGCAAACCAGGAAATGGCTTGACTTGCGAGGTCTCAAGAACCCCTGCAAAAGCTGAGTAAAATTGCTAGGGAAGTACATCTAAATCATGTAAAGTACAAGCTCCCCGATCGTTTAAGATCGTGAGCGATAACCTACCAAACAGAATACTTCCTGAGTTTCCCCTCGAGGATTTTTTTTAAAAGTTCAAAATGCTATCTTCAGCAACATGGTCATTCATATCCTTCCTTTGTAAATCATGGATTTTTAAAGCCGTTGTCCTTTGAATTACAAAGTCCCAAATCCCAGAGAAGTCTTTATACTGTTATGTTAATTGGGCATTAATATTTACTGCTTACATTCAGCAGCATGTTTATCTCTGGAAATTTTTTCCTTGCTATATGAGTATTTCAAAATCTATAATAATAAAAGCATAATATGCATATCGACCAAATGGCCACACAGCGGAACAACCATCTGGACGACCATGCTATGACACCCACTGGCACCAGGCCAGCCAAGGTGGGTGTGATGCGATTGGTCGGAGGGGCTCCAGGCCCAGGTCACTGACCAGCGGGCTGTGGTGAGGTGGGTGTGATGCGATTGGTCGGAGGGGCTCCATCATCACCCCAAAGAGGGAGGCCCAGGTCACTGACCAGCGGGCTGTGGTGGGTGGGTGGGGCCTCCCTCTGTGGGGCAATCAATCAATCGCAGGGCTCCCAGACTGCAAGAGGGCACCGTCCGCGCTGAGGGACCACCCTCCCCCACCCCCCACCCCCGCCACACACCGAATGCATGAATTTCGTGCACGGGGCCTCTATTTGAGATATAATAACATTAAGACAATTTTCTTTTTAAAAAATGATCAAGGTATTAGGCTACCTTAGTCATCTTCTGCTGCATAACAAATTAACCCCAACCGTAAGTTTAAAACAACAAACATTTATTGTCTTCCAGTGTAAGTGCAGGGGCCGGAGGAGGCTTAGCTGGGTGTCTGTGGCTTGGGTTTTCATGAGCTTGCAGACAAGCTTTGGTGGGAGGGGCTGTAGCCATTCTGATGTTGGACTGCGGAAGGCTCTCCCTCCAAGGTCACTGTTATGGTGGCTGTCAACAGGCTTCAGTTTTACAGTGGCTGTTGGACTGGGGGCCTGAGTTCTTCCTACCACACGGAGGTGGGACTCCCTCATTTCCTTTCCACATGGGCCTCTTCGATGTGCCACTCAATACATGGCAGTTGGTTTTCTCTAGAGTGAAGGATCCAAAAGACAGCAACCCAGACAGAGGCCACAGTGCCTTTGAGTGACCTATTCTCCAAAGTTGCACATCTTTGCTTCTGCTTTCCTCTGTTCATTTGCAATGAGTCACTAAGTCCAGCCCACTCTCCGGGGGGTGGGGGGAATTTGGATTTAACCTCTCGAAGGAAGGAATACCAAAGAATCTGTGGACATATTTTTAAAAGCACCCCATGGACAGTAGTGAGAAGCAGGAGAGATGGACACATTTGGAATTAGGAAGATCTGTGTCTTATTTATTTGTTTTTAATATGTTTTTATTGTATTTTAGTGGGAAAGAGAGGGATAGAGAGATAGAAACATCGATGAGAGATAAACATCATAGGTTGGCTGCTTCTTGCATGCCCTTTACAGGGGATCGAGCCCACAACACGGGCATATGCCCTCCTGGTTCATGGGTTGATGCTCAACCACTGAGCAATCCTGGCCAGGCAGAATATCTGTGTTTTAATCTGGACTGTGTTACTTACCTACTGAGGGGCTTTTTATAATTATTTAACCTCCTCATGTCATAGTTTCGCCAAATGTACAATGAGGTAAATCCCAGGAATTCTGTGTGGGATTTAATAATATAGCATGAAAAAGAGCTTGGTATAGCCCCCAGTCATACTAAGCACTCCCTAAACCTTGTCCACATAACAGTAATTAGTGAAGCAACCTACTTATTGAGAGCCCACTAAGTAGATAATACACAGTCCTTCGGAGTTCACATCGAGCAGTTAGGAAAGTAAATCCGAACTTGGACATAGAATGTGCTTTTCCCTCTAGAAATCTGAGGGCTTCCTGAAGAGAGGTGGTCAGAAAGTAGCCTCTGTGACATAAGGAAATAGATAGCAGGTTTAAGCGTCTTCGTTGGTTGCTTTTTTAAGAGTGGCTGTTCCTTCAACATAACTCTCTCAGAAGCAGAGCCTTTTGCAGGAGGGGAGGGGGTGGAGGAGGCAGTGCTGTCAGTGGGGCCTCTCCTCTGGACACCCCAGGGCCCAAAGGGGTCTTTCTGGAGCACAGTTTACAAATCTGCACTAACAGATTGTGCCTGTAATCCCAAGTACAAAGGGTCAAAGGTCGTGCTTTAAAACCATGTCAACTTAATATAGCCATTTAAGTAAACAGTGTCATACATATGTTCTACAAGGAAATCTTGTTTCTCCTTTTAAAAACATGCAATGCTCTAAACCTTAAAGTCGGAAGGGAATGCCTTTCAGTCAATCCCGGCTTGTTTCTTCTAAGGAAAAAAAAAGACCATTTTTACATGATTGTCCTTTCGTATCTCCGTAGATCTCATTCTGAGCCAATAATGTGTGTTTCACATAGATTGCGTTATTAGATACTAACTCTAGGCTCCCCACAACTTGCAATCAAAGCAAAGATAAACAAGAGGCCTTAAAGCCTCGTCTTTTCTCAATTTAGAATTAGAGGTTAGAGGAATTTCAGCGCTGGTCAGCCTGCATATCCATGCTGCTTATCATCCCGGAGTCAAAGCTCAAATGATGGAGAAGAATTTCTTCTTTCGAGTTTCGTTCCCCAAGTGCCAAGGCGACCAAGGGTAATTTTCCTGTGGGCTATTGCAAGTATAAAGATTAGTCAAAGATTTCATTAAATATTCCATAGCCCTCGTGTGGCATTTAAAAAACAAAGCCCACCAAAAAACGGTAACTATGGAAAGACTGAAAAATGGAGGCCAACAATCCAAACTCAAGCACATTATAAAATACATGAATTCTTATACAACATCAATGTCCTGCTCTTCAGAGCTGCTTGCTTCCAAGCCTGTTATTAGCCTTGTGTCAAAACTTTATTCTTGGCAGATGGGTGATTTTCTGAAGAGCTTTGTGGTCCATGTCTTTGGATACCAAGATAGCAGGTTTGACCACTGTGAGGTAGGCTTTGAAAACAATCCACGGATTCCAGGTTAACTTCATCCAGCTCACATGAAGTATACCAGGCGCCCACGTCTGTTGCGGTTTGATAATACAGATTTGTCAGAGACTGCAGGCCTAGCCACATAGCACCAAGGATAGGGGCTGGGCACGCGGAGAAGAGCAGGAGTAACTGACTCGTGTTAAGAATAGAGGCTCCAAAGTTGTCAGAAACCAAGTTGTAACCTCTGCTGTGTCATTTACCACCTATGAACCCCTGGGCAAGTGCCTAAAATCCCTGAGTCTCATTCCATCCTTCTGAGGTCCCCACGGCCATGTGACCCACAGCAGGATTAACTGTGACCTGCACAGACAATGCCAGGCACACCGAAGGCACTGGGCTGTGTCTGACTTAGCGGGTCCTGCTTCACGTTTGATGTTTAGGACACATGTTCAAAGTCCAAGTTCTTCTAAGTCATCACACTGCTGTGAGTAGTTCTTAGCTAACTGATGGAGGCTCAGCTACACGTAAGTCTACTGAATACGTTTTGTTCTTACTGTTTTTTTTCTTTGAGAACATAGGCTGTGTCCAACATGATGCTGGATGTCAATATCACTGTGTTTTCATAGAACTTACTATCTAGTGACAAAGACTAGTTAATTGAATATAGGAGAGGGTCCAAATAAAAGTGTATGCATAATGGTTAAAAACTGTAAAATTAAATGCAATGTGATATTCTGGATTGAATCCTGGGACAGAACAAAAAGGCATTAGTGGAAACACAGAAACTCTGAATAAAATCTGGAATTTCACTTATAGTGTACTAATGTCGGTTTCTTCGTTTGGACAAGTACACCATGGTGAGGGATGTTAACGTTAGGGGAAAGCTCGTCAAGGAAATCTACATCTTTATAACTTTTCTGTAAGTATGAAATGAGTCCAGTGCAAGTAGCCTGTCTCTTCCCCAACCATATCCCCTCCCCCTCCAACCTCACACTGACTAATTTCTAACCGCCAGCACCCGCGTCACTTTGGCTGAAGGCTCCCTTTAGCATCCTGAGACTGCTTTGCTCTGCCCAGCATTAGTGCCCAGCAATTACTGACTGAGGAAAGTTGGTGGGTAAATATTCAAACTCTTTCAACCTTGGGTGAGAGGACTCCAAGCTGTGGGTTTTGCCTGGGCTCCCAAACTCTCTTCAAAAAGATCACTGATCTTTTCGTAAGGGCTGTAACTTGCTTGACAATGCTCACGTGAGTGGCTCCTTGTCCTACCTCATTTCACTTTCCCAAATGAAATTTTACCTGGATCCTTATGTCGTGGTCTGCTTCTGGGAGAAATCCAGACCAAGACATCACTCCTGACTATATGTGCTGATGGAGAGAAGGGCCTACTGAATGTGTCAGTTCACGGTCATTGGCTGGGGGAGATCATGGGTGCCCTGGATTACTTTTCAGTTCCTGGAAAGAGCTCCTCATTCCATAGTGTGAAGAAATCACACCAAATTATAAATACACTGGGAACTCGAAAGCCACACATTTTGGGATGTGTGGAAGGGAAGCAAATGTTTGGAAAAATGCTAACAGAAATTTCCATTCTCAAATGCATGCATGCATTCATTCAACCAGAACCTACTAAGGATTTTCTATAGGATATAAAGTGAACAAAACAGAAAAGGTCCTTACTTTTAGGAAGCTTACATTTCTGTCAGTGGACATGGACACTCGCACACAAAAAAAACGACCCAGGTAAACAAATTAATAAACAAGATAATATTAGACAGTGATAAGTGCTATGAAGAAAAGGAAACAAGCTCATATGATAGCATGACCTAGATGGGGGAAGGTTACTCTAATAGGGACCAAAACATGTGCAGGCTTTGGTGTGCACTCCTCTGGGGACTCCGTTCTTATGTCACGTCGTCACAGGCTGCCCTTTACCAAGAAAGGCCTTTTACCACAACCCCCGTCACCCCAACTGGCCAACATTCGATTGTCCCTTAACTTACCCAAAGTCCCACCATGTCTAAGGAGGGTCTCCCAACACCAGCAAATAGAAATCTCTCTTACAAATATGTGTACCCAGGAATGGCTTTTGTATTGATTCTTAAATCCAAACTTCGTAAGGCACCAATAAACAACCTGTCACGGCTGTTGTGTGGCAGTGGTCTGGGCAGCCTGGCGGAGACCTCACAAGCAACTCATCTCCGGACAGCAGCCCCCTTCTGAAGGAGCGAAATTGCAACAGTTTCAGTGAAACGGAGGGTCCTTAGGACTTTGGTTAAATGTAGCTTAAGTCCTAGCTCTAGAAATCCTCTCTCTCTCTCTCTCTCTCTCTCTCTCTCTCTCTCTCTCTCTGTCTCTCTCTCTCTGTAGGTCCCTCAAGACCTAGCCTTTGCCCCAATAATCAGCAACCCCTCAGGCAGCAGAACAGCCCAGACCTGACTGCTGGTCACAGGTCCAGACCTCTGCAGGCGAAAGATCACATCTTGACCAAAGTTGTTTCAGGAGAAATGAACCCCTGGCTACTTTCTCACAGGGGTGTTGGAACAGAGGTCAGAACTGTCCTCAAGACCTGAGGAAAAGATTCATGACCCTTACCTCACCTCTGACTAGTAAGCTCCCTGTAGGACCCAGAACCCCTAACCCACCTGTCCTGTGACTTAGCCCTAATCTGTAACCTACATGCCATCGGGCTCCCTGCCTCTGGGTTGGCCTATTCAATAGGAAGCTGTTTCTCTCTCCATCCTGCACACTCCTGCTCAGGCATTTCTTGGGGCCAGTGCACAAGCAGGCGGACTCTGATATTGGGGTCCTCGTACCGCAAACAAAAGAAGCAGTTGGGGACTCACTGAGGGCGTAACTTCGGTTTACTGGGAAAGAAGGAGGGGAGGAAGTAGCAGGTGGTATCAAGCGGATCTTCTATGAGTGAAGGTTTCAAGTTTCCTCTCTCCGAGACCCTCAGAAAGGTGCTGCAGAGTCATCTCCTGCTGCTGCCCCACCTGCCAGGCTGCCAGGCATGGTTTGGCTCATTGAAACGGCAACAGCCTTGTGAAGTAAGAATCACCACCCCCATTTGGCAGATAAAGCTCCAAGAGCTGAAGTGATTTGCTGAGATCATGAAGGTGGTAAATGGCAAAGCCAGATTCAGATCTCATCAGACAAGCAAGATTTGCGATTCCAAAGCCTGCTCCCTGCCCTTTTGAGAATGTCAACCTACCCCCAGGCTTTCACAGTGGTTGATGCCTCAGAGGGCATGGGCCAGCCCTAATCCACAGGCAAACAATTCCTGGACAATTGTCACTTATCTCAATTCACAATGTACCCACTCAGCTAGTTAACACAGACGAATAACGAGATAAGCAGCATCCTATCCCATGGTCCCAGTCAATGCTGACGGGTGGGAATGTGATGTGAAGAGAGAACCTTGGGCCCAGCTGGTGTGGTGCAGTGGTTGAGTGTCAACCTATGAACGAGAAGGTCAGGGTTCAATTCCCACACATACCAGGGTTGCAGGCTCGATCCCCAGTGTGGAGGGTGTAGGAGGCAGCCAATCAATGATTTTCTCTCATCATTGATGTTTCTATCTCTCCTTCTCCTTTCCTCTCTGAAATCAATAAAAACATATTTTTAAAAAAAGAATACCTTATAAGGTAGGCCCTACCTGTTTGTAACATGCAGTTTCAATTTGCTTGTCTTCACAACATTCTACATCTGGTTTTAGGGGGTTGGTAATCCTTGAGGGAGAGAAATTAAGTAGCTATTTCTATTGCATGTAGAAGTCAATGGACCATGGCAGTATTACTTCCCATAGGTTTATAAAAAGTTCAGGCACAAAAAAATGTTTGGAAACTATTATCATCATGTTTTGACTAAGGATGATTAATAATATGAAGAGAGTGAGTTGTTATCGTGTTTACAGGCTTAAAATTAGCAAACAGTGCAGTGAGATGGCTCAGAAAGCCCATAAGTATTAAGCTGCCTTCACAGATGTAGAGTCCAGAACTAAGGATTTCACATCTGTGTTTCAGACGGTACACAAGAAAGTGGCGAGGATGTGGAATCTAGGACATAGTGGTCGGGGTAGAGAAGGGTGGGACCCCGTGTGGGTGAGGAAAGGCTACAAGAATAGCCAAAAAAGAATTCAGGAAGAAGGAGTGCAGTGTTTGCTTTCAAATACAGTACCTAAAGGGGAGAGGTTTCAGGGGTGGGCAAACTTTTTGACTCGAGGGCCACAATGGGTTCTTAAACTGGACCGGAGGGCCGGAACAAAAGCATGGATGGAGTGTTTGTGTGAGCTAATAGAAATTCAAAGTAAACATCATTACATAAAAGGGTATGGTCTTTTTTTCCCCAATAGTTTTATTCATTTCAAATGGGCCGGATCCGGCCCGCGGGCCGTAGTTTGCCCACGGCTGGGTTAGATTCACTGTGTGTGGCTCCAGCAACTGACCAGTAGGCCAATGGGTGGAAGAAAATGTCGATTCAGTACAAGTTAGAACTTTCTGAGAATGAACCGCCTAGAATGCACTGGTCGGCGAGAAAGAGACATTCCCATCAGATTAGTCCCAGGAAAGGTGGGCTGGCCCATTTACAGGGAGAGTTACTCATTGGCAATTCATGTACCTGATAGAGAGTTAACTCTAAAGTTGGTCATCAGCCCAGTCAACCATTTCATTGGGCACATTATTTACATTATACTGTTCCATATTGAAGAAAATCACTTGCCAAAAAGCTATCCCATTTCACCTTGTTTACACCACAAGTGGAGAGCTGACCCCTGTCTTCCCAAGCTTCAGTTCTCACCGATTCAAGATTCACAAAGTGGCTAGGTGATTTGAACACTCATATTATTTAAATGATTACCAAAGAGATTATAGGGTGTGTGTGTGTGTGTGTGTGTGTGTGTTGTTGTTGGTGGTTTTTTTTAAAGAAGGAAAAGTGGTTTGGGTCGACACGTGAACACACTAAGAAATAGAAGTTACTTTTATCATTGGCATGTTTTTAAAAAAATTGTTCTCTAAAAGCCAACCACATCTCCATAATTGTGCAATTTACCAGTGGAATGACAGGGTAGCTTTAGCTTTGGGTTAGCAGGTTTCAAAAAATAAAGCCCACGCCTTTTTCTTAGCTCCCTATATCGCTGCGCGGTATTGTCGCTGCATCACTCAGATTTATCTTTACATTAACAATGCTCACCAGCGGATAGCCAGAAAGGCTCACCAAGTTGGACCAACTTCAAGATGTGTCTATGTGGGGGTGCTTCATGCCCTTGGCAGAAGCAGGCCGCACCAGGCCCCATTAATTACTTTATGCTATAAACATCATGTCCTCGGCCAACGAGAAACCCAGTATGACAATCCCATAGGCTACCAAGCACCATAAACATCCGTTAACACAGGCGCCACAGACAGCACAGGGAAGGCGTCGTGCATCCATTTTTAAGTGGCTTATGATGTGCAGTCTGCTGTTTAAAAACTAATAATCAAAAACACAGTCCCAAACTCTGCCTAGAACAAATATTTACAAGGCAAAGTTGTGGAATGTGGCACTTTGTCATTGCATTGATAGACTTGCATTTCACACCTTGGCCCATTAAGGGCTGGCTCTCCCGGGCAGGCAGGAGACCCAAACTGCAATTTCACTTTGACATCTTTACTCCACAAGGAAAGCTGACTGTTGACTCACCAACGTTCCTTAGACCCACGTGAAGCAGAAAGTGTACAGCGGGGGAAGGAGATGAGGCCTGGGACACGCTTCCGCTACAAATGATGCCCGCCAGGTCCGCCCGGAGGGAAGCCACACAGAACTGGCGACCCCTTGAAATCCAATCTGCGACAACTGAGCTTTGCTTTTCTCAAAAGGAAACAGAATCCCCAATCACAGAAAAGGTGGGACCAACAACCCTGTCTGCCAAACTATTTTATTTTGTTTCTAGCCAGCATTTTCATTTCTGGAAATGTTTCCATACTAGTTACCTCCAAGATCTATCCGTTAGTACCCCAGGGAGAACGCCTTCGAGGGTGACCCAGGTGGAAACTAGCCTAGAACACCAGCTGGTCAGGGCACAGAGCTGCCACAGCTGCCAGGAAAGGTGAGCGCCTTCCCGGGCACACATGCCAGGGAGCCTAACAGTAAACACTCTGGGGAACCCGGGAACATCTGGTCTTCACTATGGACAGCAGCACCCCGGGATTCAAATCCGCAGCTCTGACTTGGGTTCAGGTCTCTAGGGTTCTGTGTGTGTCTCTCCCCGCCCCCCCCCCCCCCACACACACACACATTTCCTAGAATCCTCTCCCTCCCTCGCAGGTCTCTTGAGAGTTCCAGAAGCCACCTCTAGCCCTCTGCACCTGAAAGGCAATGGGTCTAGAACTGTCAAGTCCGTGGCACTTAAATCCTATGCCGGAACTCCGGCAACGTCCCAGCCCTCAGGCCTCCTGTTACCTTTTCCTGCCCCTTCAAAGGTCTCCAGGCGTCACCCACAGGCAGGCGGCACCTCTCTGGCCTCCTCCCCCCTGCACACCTTACTGGCTCCCGCGCCGACACGCCTCCCAGGCGCACACACGCGCACACGTACACCCTTTGGGTACACAATCCCCGCACCCCGCCGCCCGGCCCCGGCCAACAAGCGTCCCCCTCCGGGTCATAGATAAAGCGCTCGCCCCCAAATACACTTCCCCATGCGCCCTCAAAGTGGGTGACACTGCCAGTAAACTTTTCCAGCAAAACTCTCTGTGGAGAGAGCCCCTCCAGGCACCGCCGGCACCAGTCGGAGCGAGTGCCAACGTAGGGTGGCCCTCCGCTCGCCCCCAAATCCCGGCTGTCCGAGCGCCCCAGACACGCGGCTGCCCCGCTCACCGGGACCCTCGCGCCTGGGACACTTCTGTCCAAACTCCGAGCCTGCTTGATTTCATAACCACGA